>NC_079457.1:4586100-4598600 GCF_903798145.1 Danio aesculapii
CAAATATGGAGCAATCGCTCACTTTTAATAATGTCTAATCATATTGTTTAACCCTGCCCCTTTTCACCGTGCCCCGCCCCATTTTACGTTTTGTCAGTTTAGTGGCGAATTCGTACGAGTTCAGTCATACGAAATTGTACAATTTTAAAAAGGAGGCGTGGTACCAAACCCCACCCCTAAACCCAACCGTCATTGGGGGATGAGCAAATCGTACTAAATTGTACGAATTAGATCATACGAATTCATGCGAATTAGCCGCTAAATCAAAAAGTTACGAATTGCCGTGAGATTGCGTTGGAATTTCGCAAGCAAATCCAATTCCTGGAGGTCCGCAGCCCTGCACAGTTTAGTTCCAACCCTAATTAAACACAGCTGATCAAACTAAATAAGTCTTTCAGTCTTGTTTGAAACCTGCAGGTGTGTTGAAGCAGGGCTGGAACTAAACTGTGCAGGGCTGCGGCCCTCCAGGAATTGAGTTTGACATCCTTGCTCTTGTGTGAGCTTACATCGCTTTGGACAAAACCATCTGCTAAATGACTACTGTAAATGTAATTTCCATGACTTTCCCAAATCCCTATGAGTTTTTCTGTTTTTCCAAACCTTTTCCAGGCCTGGAAAATGCCATGTCAAAACTCCATGACTTTTCCAGGTTTTCCATGACCGTATGAAGCCTGCTCGGTGTTACAGAGAAAAACACAGGAAGACATTTTCACCAACAGCGCTCAGATTGTATAATCAAAGTCATACTAGATGAATTATGCTGAATTGGAATAGTTATTAGGTACAGACTAGTGTTTACTCTTTGTTTGAAACTAAGGTGTTCAGTATGAATGTGATTTTATTATTGTTTATTATATATATGTAATTTATTTGATCCATCTTTAGTATTGAGAGCTCTGCTTTCACATGTGAATTTCCCTTTGGGATTAATAAGTCTAACAAACAAACAATATAATTAACGTAGTAATACAATACATGTGTATCATTTACAGTTTATTTAGGAATAAAAATTTCATAATTAAATAGAAATGTCCAGATACAGCATAACAAATGTTAATTCATTTTATATTTATTAAAATAGAGGTGTTTATTCATTTTTACAAACATAATCATGGGCTAGTTTTTCTATGATTATGTGTAATTTTTCAAATATTAGATGTGTGTGTTTGGGGGGGGTAACAGGCTGGCTCAGTGGTTAGCCTTGTGGCCTCACAGCCAGAAGGTCGCTGGTTTGAATCGGGGATGGGTCAGTTGGCATTTCTGTGTGGAGTTTGCATGTTCTCTCCGTGTTGGCGTGGGTTTCCTCCGGGTGCTCCGGTTTCCCCCACAATCCAAACACATGCGCTATAGGGGAATTGATGAACTAAATTGGTCGTAGTGTATGATTGTGTGTGTGAATGAGTGTGTATGGATGTTTCCCAGTATTGGGTTGCAGCTGGAAGGGCTTCCGCTGCGTAAAACATGTGCTGGATAAGTTGGCGGTTCATTCCACTGTGGAGACCCCAGATTAATAAAGGGACTAAGCTGAAGGAAAATTAATGCGTGTGTGTGTGAAATGTATTGCAATATGTTATTGTTGATAATAAAGCTTTAGCTCTTGAATGAATGAATGAATACTGAATGAATGGTAAGCTACTCAATTTCAGGCTTGTTTAACATGAACACCCAATATAATTCTCCATACAATCACAAAACCTTTTAAGACACACTGTAATAAATCCAGCAGTGTAACGACAACCTGCCTCTGTTTTACTGTCGCCAGTCTTCAGATATAAACCATGTGAAGAGAATGTTACACAGTCCATGTCCTTGTTAGTTGAGTGTGTTGAGTATATATATCTATATATATACACACACACACACACACACACACACACCTGCCACTTTATTAAGTATACCTGTCCAACTGCTTGTTAATGCAAATTTCTAATCAGCCAATCACATGGCAGCAGCTCATTGCATTTAGGCATGTAGACATGATCAAGACGATCTGCTGCAGTTCAAACTGAGCATCAGAATGGGGAAGAAAGGGGATTTAAGTGACTTTGAACGTGGCATGGTTGTTGATGCCAGACGGGCTGGTCTGAGTATTTCAGAAACTGCTGATCTACTGGGATTTTCACGCACAACCATGTCTAGGGTTTACAGAGAATGGTCTGAAAAAGAGGAAATATCCAGTGAGCGGCAGTTCTGTGGGCGCAAATGCCTTGTTGATGCCAGAGGTCAGAGGAGAATGGCCAGACTGGTTCCAGCCTTTAGAAAGGCAACAGTAACTCAAATAAGCACTCGTTACAGCCGAGGTCTGCTGAAGAGCATCTCTGAACACACAACATGTCCAACCTTGAGGCAGATGGGCTACAGGAGCAGAAGACCACACCGAGTGCCACTCCTGTCAGCTAAGAACAGGAAACTGAGGCAACAATTCACACAGGCTCACCAAAACTGGACAATAGAAGATTGGAGAAGCGTTGCCTGATCTGATGAGTCTCCATTTCTGCTGCCACATTCAGATGGTCGGGTCAGAATTTGGCGTCAACAACATGAAAGCATGGATCCATCCTGCCTTGTATCAATGGTTCAGGCTGGAGGTGGTGATGTAATGGTGTGGGGGATATTTTCTTGGCACACTTTGGGCCCATTAGTACCAATTGAGCATCGTGTGAACACCACAGCCTACCTGAGTATTGTTGCTGACCATGTCCATCCCTTTATGACCACAGTGTCTCCATCTTCTGATGGCTACTTCCAGCAGGATAACACACCATGTCATAAAGCGCGAATCATCTCAGACTGATTTCTTGAACATGACAATGAGTTCACTGTACTCAAATGGCCTCCACAGTCACCAGATCTCAATCAAATAGAGCACTGAAGCATTGAAAAAAAATACACTGGTTTATAATTAAAAATATATTTTTATTGTCTTCATTTTTAGCTGTTTTAGTTTAAGTTAATAATAATAATAATTTAAAAAAAGCATTTCTTTGGGTTGGGTGAGTTGATGCCCCCTTCCTTTAGTTTCCCCCACAAGTCCAAAGATGTGCTATAGGTTAACTGGGTAAGCTAAATTATCCTTATTGTATGTGGTTGAATGAGAGTGTATGAGTGTTTCCCAGTGTTGGGTTGCAGCTGGAAGGGCATCCGCTGTGTAAAACGTGCTGGATAAGTTGGGGGTTCATTCCACTGTGGCGACCCCTGATTAATAAAGGAACTGAAAGTCGAAATGAAAATGAATGAATGAGTGAATAATTGAATGATGCCCCCTTGTGGTTCCCAGAGCACTGATTCAGGTCAAAACATCATTGAAGGCTATTATCTAAATCTGAACAGTAAACACAACACTAAACTGGGTTTACTTTCATCAAGCATGCGGTGATCAAACACAGCTCCACATTACAATTAGCTAACAGGCGTTCATCTGTGGCTCAAAATATCCTCTGAAATTCTACCCATAAGCCCCTGCTAATCCATGTGAAATTCCCTATGGACCCAGTATAAAATTGTCAGTCTGTGCTGGAGATCATCCACCTTTCTAGACTCCAGTCTGTGACCCTCATCAAGAGTGAATCCCAGCAGTGTTTAAGGTGGACCGGCCCAAAGCTCAGCCTGTGATGTGGCTCTCAGGTTGTGTTTTGGCACAATGTGTTGAGCTCTCCAGCCCATCTGTGTGTGTGTGTGTTTATGTGTGTGTGTGTGCTGAAGGATGGATTATGTTGATGGCACACACCACATGCATCCATGTGAGCCGGGTCCGCTGGGAACCTGCTCTAGTTCTGCTGCTGTCATGTAAACTGTGTGCTAAAACCCATCTATGCAGGCATGAAGTGTTGTGAACTGATAGCAAGGGTGGTTGTCAGGGTGTTGCTTTGGTCTTCTGTGGTATCTAGGGTGTTTCTATGTGGTTGCTGTGATTGGATTCTAGGGTATTGCTGTTGTGTATTGTGAATTGATGGGTGTGTCTATGTGGTTGCAGTGGTGTTCTGTGATCTGATAGGATTCTATGGTGTGTTTTGTTAATCCTAAAACTCTATGTGGTTTAAAAGTCTATGTGATCGATGTGATGTCAGTGGCGTAGTGAACGTGTGACACCCCCCCCCTCCCCCTCAGTATGTGTTCGCTATACTGTCATTCCCCCCCCCCCACCCCTGTCTGTATTCACTGAGAAATGGATACAAATATTTATGATTCAAAAGGGAGTGTATTCATTTAAGCTGAGCACTCATTCATTCATTCATTCATTTATTCATTCATTCACTTATGCATTCATTAACTCCTTCATTCATTTACTTATTCATTTACTTATTTATTCACTCTTTCATGCATGCATTCACTCATTCATTCACTTATTCATTCATTCACTCATTCACATATTCATTCATTCACTCACTCACTAATTTACTTATTCATTCACACATTCATTCATTCATTCATTCTTTCTTTCATTTACTTATTCACTCACTCACTTATTCACTCACTCATTCAATCATTTACTTATTCATTCACACATTTATTTACGCATTCATTCATTTATTTATTCCTCCATTTACTTATTCATTCATGCATTCATTCACTTATTCATTTAACTATTTATTCACTCACTTGTTCATTCATTTACTTAAGGCGTACTCGCACTATGCTATCTGAACTGTGCCCATGGCCGTTTCTCGGATCATTTGAGAAGTGTGAGTGCTCTGAATCAATCTGGTTCACTTGGCCGACCCTGACCCGGTTGGAAGAGGTGTGTCAGAGCGTGGTTCACTTGGGCTTTGGCGCGGTACGCTTGTGTGTGAGTGCAAAATGCGTCTGAGCCCGAAACTGAAAGCAAGACGTGACTTTTAAGGCACTGTTTGATATGGATTTATTAATCATTCTTACTGTTCTATGAACGCAAACTGCCTTAGATTATTAAAGACGCAAACCCCTCACTGCACCACAGCTGCACCTTCCGCAAACCTCCTAATTCCTGCAGCACGAGGACTTTATGAGCGTCAAAAGTGACGGATCTGTTCGGCGAAATATTTGACTGTGTCACTGCATATCAAACCACTAAAACAATATAACTAAAGAAATCTCCACTGTGCTGAGCGAGAGCGCTTACTGAACAGTGCATCATCGATGACGTAAGTGTGTACAGGCCCGAATGTGATGTGAGTGCGGGCCGTCAGGGGAGACGGGAGGGGGGACAAGCGTGCTTTGGCCTGATTCAAGGCAACTGTACATAGTGTGAGTACGCCCTTATTCATGCATTCATTTACTCATGCATTCATTCATGTATTAATTCATTCACTCATTCATTCATTTACTTTTTCATTCATTCACTTAATTCATTTACACGTTCATTCATGTTTTTATTCATTCACATATTCATTCATTCACTTATTCATTCATTCATTCTATCATTCAGTCATTTACTTGTTCATTTATGTATTCAATCACTCATTCATTCACTTATTCATTTTATTATTCACTCACTCATTTATTTACTTATTCATTCATTTATTCATTCATTTTATCATTCACTCACTTATTCATTCACTTATTCATTTATTCTATCATTTATTCATTTACTTATTCATTCATGTATTCAATGACTCATTCATTTACCTATTCATTCATGCATTCATTCAATCATTTACTTATTCATCAATGCATTCATTCATTCACTCATTTACTTATTCATTCATGCATTCATTTACTCATTCATTCACTCACTCATTCATTTAATTTATTTACTTATTCATTCATACATTCATTCACTTTTTCATTCATTAATTTATGCATGAATTCAATTATTCATTCACTCTTTCACTTATGTATTCACTTCTTAATTCATTCATTCACTCACTCATTCATTTACTATTCAATAATGCATTAGTTCACTTATTCATTCATGCATTCATTTACTCATTTACTTATTCATTCATGCATTCATTTACTCATTAATTCACTTATTCATTCATTTATGCATGAATTCACTTAATCATTCACTCTTTCATTTATTCATTCACTTAATTTATTCATTCAATTGTTCGTTAATGTATTCATTTACTTATTCACTCACTCATTCATTTACTTATTCATTCACACATTTATTTACTCATTCATTAATTAATTCATTCATTCATTCACTTATTCATTCATGCATTAATTTACTCATTCATTCACTTATTCGTTCATTCACTTATTCAATCATTCATTCATTTATTTACTTACTCATTCATACATTCTTTCAATCATTAATTTAATTTATTTACTTATTCACTTACTCGTACATTAATTTGGGCATTCAATCACTTATTCATTCATGCATTCATTTACTCATTTATTCATTCACTTCTTAATTCTTTTATTCAATCAATCATTCACTCATTCATTTATTTATTCACTCATTCATTTATTCACCTATTAATTAATTCACTTATTTATTCATTTAATTGTTCACTTATTCAATTATTCATTCATTACATCATTCACTTCTTTCATTCAATCACTCATTTACTTATTCTTTAATTTGTTCATTAATTTACCTATTCATTCATGCATTTACTCATTCATGCATTTAATAGTTCATGCAATTATTCATTCATTCATTCGTTCATTCACTCACTCACTCACTCAATCATTTATACACTCATTCATTCATTTATTCTATCATTCACTCATTTATTTATTTATTCCCTCATTCATTTATTCACCTCTTAATTAATTCACTCATTTATTCATTTAATTGTTCACTTATTCATTCATTACATCATTGACTTCTTTCATTCAATCACTCATTTACTTATTCTTTCATTTGTTCATTAAATTACCTATTCATTCATGCATTTACTAATTCATGCACTTATTCATTCGTTCATTCACTCACTCACTCATTCATACACTCATTCATTAATTTATTCTATCATTCACTCATTCATTTATTTACTTTTTCATTTATTCATTCATTTATTTGTCCATTCATTCACTCAATCATTCATTTATTCACTCACATATTCATTCATTCATTCATTCGTGCATTTATTTCTAAGTTCTGTGTGAAACCCTTTTTTTGTTGTTGTGATGTTTTCAGGATCAAGTCTTTCCTGGATGAACGCATTCGGCTGCAGCGCTCTGCAAGCTTCAGCTCAGAGATGCACACAGACACATTACATTATGCCTGGTAAATAGCACTGATGGATAATGGACTCTAATGTTCAACATTTACCTAGCCAGGGCAGATTTCCTCCGGTCACTACTAAAGATCACTCAGCGCGCTCTCAGCTTCTCCTACAGGTCTGTATCGGTTAATTCCGGCCCATTAGAGCCGCACTCTTAATAATGGAGCAATGGGCAGTTTGCTTAGATTAAAAGCTTCCTTCTCAATAGGGTCATAATAACAGAAGTGCAGTCTGGCCCAATATGTGTGTGTGTGTGTGTGTGTGTGTGTGTGTGTGTGTGTGTCACGGCTTGCATAATGATCTGCTCACTGTGTTTCTAATTCATTCATTTACTCAGCTTCATGCCCTTTGCAGGGAATACCATCATCATCATTATTATAATATTCATAAAAGCCTCATTATATTACATAATTGGAGCCTCATACAATGAGCTCCACAATAATACGTTGCATTCTTCCCAGAAACAGCATTTAGAGATTTGCTTGAAATAGTTTTCTTGCTTAAAGGTTGGTTGTATGTGGCATTTCTCTGTATAAACACAACATTATCTAATATCCTTCTAAGCATCTTTTTTATTAAATTAGAGCAAACTGTTAAAAAACGATTCAGAAAATATATCATAATTCGACTATTTTTACTCACCTCGTTAACAAAGTCTTAGTAAGTTCACGCTTTGACGGTAATGAATAGAATGATGTGGTTTTAATTAATTAAATTAATTACTCTTAAAATCAGGGGTGTCCAAACTCTGTCCTGGAGGGCCGGAGCCCTGCATAATTAGCTCCAACTTCATTCATTCATTCATTCATTCAATCATTAATTCATTTACTTATCAATCCATTCATTCACTTATGCATTCATTAACTCCTTCATTCATTTACTTATTCATTTACTTATTTATTCACTCTTTCATGCATGCATTCACTCGTTCATTCACTTATTCATTCATTCACTCATTCACATATTCATTCATTCACTCACTCACTCACTCACTAATTCACTTATTCGTTTATTCATTCATTCATTCTTTCATTTACTTATTCACTCACTCATTCACTCACTCATTCAATCATTTAATTAGTCATTCACGCATTCATTCATTTATTTATTCCTTCATTTACTTATTCATTCATGCATTCATTCACTTATTCATTTACCTATTCATTCACTCACTTGTTCATTCATTTACTTAAGGCGTACTCGCACTATGCTATCCAAACCATGCCCATGCCCGTTTCTCGGATCGTTTGAGAAGTGTGAGTGCTCTGAATCAATCTGGTTCACTTGGCCGGCCCTGACCCGGTTAGAAGAGGTGTGTCAGAGCGCGGTTCACTTGGGCTCATGCACGGAACGCTTGTGTGTGAGTGCAAAATGCGTCTGAGCCCGAAACTGAAAGCGAGACGTGACTTTTAAGGCACTGTTTGATATGGATTTATTAATCATTCTTACTGTTCAATGAACGCACACTGTCGTAGTTTATTAAAGACAAAAAAGATTAAAAGCTTCCTTCTCAATAGGGTCATAATAACAGAAGCGCAGTCTGGCCCAATGTGTGCCAATCAACACACCTCCCTGGAAGTTTCTAGTACATAGATATATTCACTATCACATCCGGACCCTGAGCATGCGTCAATAGTGCCACCACATTTGTGCAGTGCTTCCCGGACAAATGTCATTCAACCGCACAAGTCAAGACAGTGTGCCAGTCTGAAGATGCTGGATTTTAGTGCTTCGTATGGGTGTAGTAACGAGCAAACAAAGAAAACAAAGGCAGAACATTTCACAGGTAAGATTCGACTTTTTACGTTTTTGTATGTTACGAACTTTTGTGCTAAACAGGTAACGTTATTGATGATAATACAGTCACTTACTGCATTCAGCATAAGGCGCAGTAGCACCAACCTGCACTAAATACCAGGCTTATGCTAGTTTTGTTGAATAAAATCAGCAAACAATGTAAATGAAATATGACAACAAGATGCTGCGCTGCCAGAAACATGTATTATTGTCGGCTAATTGAACGACTCGTTCATAACAAAGACTCATTTACAAATGAATCGCTCCCTCCGTTAGAATGAGAAGAGAAAACAGGAGACGGGGGGGGGGGTGTTTCAGGACATGGATTAGATCAAATTATCAAGGAGGGAGGATAATACATTTCCACACACACAAACACTCGCTCTTTGTTACAATGCCCGTGTGATCCCTTATCCATCGATATAGAAAAGTGATGTAAAATTATGATCTTCGTAATTTAAAAAAATATTTGCATAATGGCCACCGGGAAAACTTCTGATCATAGATATGCGTATGAAGAGTTCAGATGCAAAAACCTCTAAATGCCATCTGAAATTTTCTCCTAAAATTTCCCTCAACCTCCTGTATTTCACGTTAAAAGGCAAGGCACGTTTATTTCTATAGCACATTTCATACATAGTGGCAATTCAAAGTGCTTTACATAAACAAGAATAAAAAAAGACAAGTATAAGAAAATAAAATTAATAAAAATGATTGAAAATAGATTAAAATTTGTTAAAACAGATTATAAAAGAATGAAAAAGAAGAGAAAGACATAATAGTGCAATCTGTGGGATGTAGCACAGTGCTCATTCAGTAAAGGCACAGCTAAACAGATGTGTTTTCAGTCTTGATTTGAATGTGCCTAATGTTGACATCTGAGCACATCTGATCATTTCTGGAAGCTGATTCCAGCAGTAGGGGGCGCTGTTAGTAGCTGAAAGCCGATTCACTCTGCTCTGACTGAACTCTTGGAATTTCTAGTTTATTTGATCCTAATGATCTGAGTGATTAGGTTTGTATCAGTGAGCATATGGATTGAGGTCCTAGGCCATTTAGTGATTTATAGACCAACACAGGGCCGTCGCTAGACCCAAAAATCTCCAGTGCCCCATTAAATGCATTGAGATATGATTAAATTCATATGCAAGGGTATTTATTAAGAGTGGTAATTCCGAAATATAGACGGTTATTCTCTATGTGCAACCGAACCAACGCTGGCGAAAGCAGTGTGTTTAATCAAAAAGCAAACTGACGCATCTCCGTGTGTACGCAGTGAACCCGCGCGCCTCTCGCACGCGCTGCTCTTCTGCCGGTGCGAGTCCCGGTAGTTAACATGCGCGCCAAAAAAGCCGGCTACTTGGTTGTCACGCGCCACTCATGCGATGTAAAACCAGCGTAACAGCCTTTTTTTGTTTTGCAAGTCGACAAAACTAAAGTTTAAACAATATGACGGTGATTACTTACTAAGCATGCCTCCTAATTTTTTTTTGTATGAGGCAAAAAGGAGGGATGAGGAGTCAGGGAGGTAAAACTTAATAAACCTAATTCTCTGCCATGTGTCAAGTCTAAGACAACAGATAATTCTATAAAACATACATTTTTTTGTATTTTATTGAATTGTCTATAGAATTTGATTCAAATGAAATTAATATTTATGCAAAAGATTTCTTAAATGATCTTAGCATCACTCCAGTTGTGTCTAAACATTGTTTTTCAGTTACATTGAAGATTATTTAGAATAATAATTGTATAATAACAAGAATACTTGAAAATATATGTGTGTGTGTTGTTGTTTTTTTGAGGGGGTAGAGCTTTATGTCCAGCAATGCCCCTGGACCAGTAATAATACTTTAAAATCTATTCTGAATCTAACTGGGAGCAATGAAAAGAACTTATTCATCACTATAAAAGTACAATTTCTGAGCCTACACACAAGAGTCGGAGATAAATGCTAATTTTAGAAGAAAATATCAAATGGCTTTGAGGTTTTTGCATCTCAACTCTTCATATATCTCTGGCTCTGGATGGCCAGTCCTCCACTACACCTTGGTCCCACATTCATTTCAAAGGAGTGCTACCCTGTACTAAAATGGCGGCTCTATTGACGCATTCCTTCCAATAGACAACAATAGCGTAGAGGCGACATCTAATGTAAATATCTATGTTTCCAGTATAGCTAGAAAAAGCTGGATTAGCTGGTTCAGGTGTGCTTAATTGGAGTTAGAGGTAAAATATACAGGACATTGGCACTCCAGGACTGAGTTTGGACACCACTGATTAAAATATTACATTTTTTTTCTTGAAATGACTGAAGTACACGAGCAAACCAAATAAAAATCAATATTTATTTTCAAATATTGAACTAAAAAACACTTTTCAGCTCAGTTATTTTCACAGACTTTTATTGTACAACATACAGTGTATGCCATGTCTAAAATTAATGAAGATTAATAAGTTAATTATTAAATCAAGTGAACAAACTGAACTAAATGCATTATACAGACCCTGATGATATTTATCCATTTCCTTTTTGAGCCACAATATTATTAATACAGCTTCTTATATTGATGTACCTTTTTGCAAAATACATCCACAAAATCCTTGAGATTTTGGCCCGTGTAAGTCACCCAGTAAAATGATGGAGGTGCTGAATTAACTACATTCTGAAAGGCTGATTTCAAAATTCATTCATTCATTTTCCGTTCAGTCCCTTTATTAACCAGGGTCACCACAGCGGAATGAACCGCCAACTTATCCAGCATATGTTTTACGCAGTGAATGCCCTTCTAGCTGCAACCCATCACTGGAAAACACCCATACACTCTTACATTCACACTCATACACTATGGACAATTTAGCTTACCTAATTCCCCTATGGCACATGTGTTTGGACTGTGGGGGAAACCAGAGCACCAGAAGGAAACCTACGGCAACACGGGGAGAACATGCAAACTCCACATAGAAACACCAACTGGCCCAGCCGAGGCTCAAACGAGCGACCTTCTTGCTGTGAGGCAATCATGGTACCCACTGTGCCACAGTGACGCCCTTGAAATATGTTTTTCCCACTTAATCTTTGCTCCAGGTTAACCTGGCTTCAGCATGAGGCTTTAGATATTCTAGCACTGCTAGTGTGAAAGTTGGTTTGTTGCTATGTAATGCTCATTACAAGAAAACTGCTCCAGTGTGTGTTTTGAAGCCGGTTGGGAACAATAGAAAATAAAAAGTTCTGAAACAACGAGCCAAGTGTAAAAGCACCCTAAAAAAAATCCTGGACTTTCAAGCTGAACTTGAAGTCAAATATGGCCAAGCCTAACAGTTGTGTTCAATTAAAATTTGAACACATGAAAATTTCAGATTATAACAAACCCAGCTTATTTCAAGAGTACAGAGGGTTGCTCTGTGTTTGCAAAGGGTTTTAAATGTTTTAGTGTGCACTACAGTGATCTCGCCGTTTCATTTTCTAGTGCAACTTGCAGGGTTGTTTTGGGTCACTGCTGTTGTATCTCTGTAATTGATAAAGGCTGTAGCTCCAAAAAA
>NC_079457.1:4603600-4693600 GCF_903798145.1 Danio aesculapii
ATGCATAAGGCCAAACGAGTCTAGACAGATGAAACAGAAAATGCATTTGGTATTAAAGTTCATTTGTGAACTAGAAATGGAAAAGCTGGATACATTATTCCATGCACTTTCATCAAATGCAATAGGTCATCCAGGTATTGCATGCGAAATGAGGCAACTTTATTACCATTAACACTACTCAACTTGCGGCTAATTAGCAGTAAATGTATAGCATTTTATATTCAGAGTCATTCTGACTGATCTAAAGTGAAGAAAGGGGGACTGTATATCCGTTTTATGAGTTTGTAAATGTGCAGTGGCTCGTGAAAATGGGTCTGTCCTGTGGAGCTCTGTCAGCGGGACGCAGACATTATCTCACGCTAGTGCTGGGAGACACTACACCAATTACTGCTCTCAGTGGGGGCAGTTTATTTGCGGAGGCGTTTTTGGCTTAAAATAAAGCGAAAGGGGTCGGAAGTCCTTGCGGTGCGAGCATCACCCCCACCCCTCACGCCGAGCTCGGCCAATCAGAGCTGTGGAAATGTGCTGACATCACAGACATGGTCTCGTTTGTGTTCCTACAGCGAGTGTTACGCTTGCTCTATTTCAGGGAATTGTTCAACTTATTTTGCTCAGCGGTTGCGTTGTATTTTTAGTATTTTTGGGGCTTAAGCTTGCTTTGCATTGTGTCTTTTCTAGAGCAGGGGTTTCACCTATACAGTTTAAGTTAAAATGATTAGATTTTTATTTCTTTTTCGAATATTTCCCAAATGACAGATTCAGGAAATTTTTACAGTATGTCTGATAATATTTTTTCTTCTGGAGAAAGTCTTATTTGTTTTATTTCAGCTAGAATAAAAGCAGTTTTTAATTTTTAAAAACCATTTAAGGTCAATATTATTAGCCCCCTTAAGCAATATTTGTTTTGAATTGTCTACAGAATAAACCACTGTTATACAATGACTTGCCTAATTACCCTAACTTTACCCTAATTAACCTAGTTAAGCCTTTAAATGTCACTTTAAGCTGTTTAGAAGTGTCTTGAAAAATATCTGGTCAAATATTTACTGTCATCATGGCAAAGATAGAATAAATCAATTATTAGAAATGAGTTATTAAAACTATTATGTTTAGAAATGTGTTAAAGAAATCTCTCCGTTAAAATATTCAGGAGGGCTAATAATTCTGACTGTAGATGCATAGAGTATGCACAAAATGGGGTGGAAACATGCGTACGCCACTTACCACGCAAAATTTGTGATCTTTAAAAAACCAACTAACTTGATGAGAGAATGTGCGTAGTTGTAAGTAAAAGGGACCTATCATACACCTGATTTGTTGCTTTTTTCAGACCCTAATTAACCCTAATTTTCACGATTTGTGCCACATTGTTTAAATAGCAAATCCATTTGTGCCACTTTGTGGACTCATGGGTGTTCTGGTCTATAAAGGAGGTGTGTTAAGGCGCATTGTTGGCGCATTGGTATTTTGAGAAACTAAAATAGACTGCATTGGCCAAGTAAAAGCAGCTTTAAAGTCCAGCGCAGAGCATGTTAGTTATGTTAGGTTCAAACGCTTAATACACACAGGATGTACAGCAATACACAAATGTCTTTACATATAAACAAATAAAGGATTGTTAATGTAAAATGTAAGTAAAATATTATTTACTACATAGATAATAAAAACATTCCATCCATGCCTTCATCTTGGGGGGCTTTTTTAGTTTATTGGAATTCTCTCCCTTATTCTGTAAGAAATGCTTCCACACTAGCTAGTTTTAAGAAGATGCTAAAAACTCGTCTTTTTAAGACTGCATTTCTACATTCTTGATTATTCTGTTTATATTTTAGAACTTTTATGTGTTGTTGTTTTATTGCATGTTTGATTTCTCTGTTGTTGTAGCGCTTTGGGTCTTAGAAAAGCGCATTATACAGTAAATAAAATGTATTATTATTATTATTATTATTATTATTATTATTATTATTATTATTCATGACAATTAGCATTTTTATCATAATGTTATTATTATTAGCAGTATTATTTATTATATGCATATTTATTTATTTATTTATTTATTTATTTTTAATAAAAACTAGTGTAGATTTGTCCATCTGTTGAGTTTTGGAGAAGTCTGCATCACCATATGGATCATAAGAACAGGACGTGTGTTTGGATATAACTCAGTTTTTTGACCAAACTTCGTTATTATTGTTCATTTATTCATTTGCTGGAGATTAGAACTGAATTTAGAAATAGTTTTGAAACTAATCTTTGAGCTTAACAAATGAAATTAAATATGTAGGCTAATGTACGTGTTCAGTCGAGTGAGTTTCCACCATTTCATTACTCCACCAAAGTAAAGGAGTAAAGTAATGAGTAAAAGTAAAGTAAAAAAGCTGAATGGAGGAGGCTCGTTCTTTATGCTTGCAATAAAGATGCTCTGTTTAACTGTTTTTTTGCTATAGTGAAGCCTTCAGTTTTTCCACAAAGTCCGCCATGTAAATAGCAAATGTGCCATGGTGCGACTCTTAAAAGGAATGGGAGATGAGACTCTGATTGGTTTATTCTTAAAACACAGCTATAACTTATTAAGAGAATAAGCTCAACCCTGTTAGACCATGCGCCGGGGCACAGAGCGTATTTATCCATCCTTAAAATGTCCTTAAAGTGTATTTGGACATGCCCTTAATGCTTTTGTGCCATACGCTTTAGACGTTGCGCCTAGATTGTTAAAATAGAGCCCTAAGTAAATCTATCTAACTGAAATATTGCCTTAATTAAACCACTTTAAATCATTATGTGAGCCATAAATTGTTAATACATTTAAATGTATTCTGCCGTATACGTTCGCTTTTAGGAAGGTTTCTACACAAAATGTAAACCGGCTTATAATTTTCGCAAAAATATCAACTTTTTTTATGTATAAACTTTAAATAACTTTTGGCAGCTGCAAGGTTGTGCAGTGGGTAGCACATTCACCTCACAGCAAGAAGGTCACTGGTTCGAGCCTCGGCTGGGTCAGTTGGCATTTCTGTTTGTAGTTTGCAAGTTCTCCCCGTGTTGGCGTGGGTTTCTTCTGGGTGCTCTGGTTTCCTCCACAGTTTAAACACATGCACTATAAGGGAATTGGATAACTAAATTGTCCATAGTGTATGCGGGTGAATGTGAGAGAGTATGGGTGTTTCCCAGTACTGTGTTGCAGGTGGAAGGGCATCCGCTTAGTAAAACATGCTGGAATAAAAAGCACCCAATCTGTGCTTTTGAAAACACTATTGGTTGGGCTTAGGGAAGGAGGAGGGTGGGTCAGTCAGTCAGTCAGTCAGCCAGTCGACAGCGGCCTCTAATGGATTTACGCGAGAAGAGCAGGCGTGAACAGCACTGAAGGGAGAATTCTGAGATCTGAAAAAGCGTACACAACGGCCTCTGGTGGATTCGGAAAAACTGCAAAAAAACGTTGTTCCTGGAATGTAATTGCCGCTCTACAGAAATGTGTACAGGGGTACATATCAATAATGAGCCTGGGTTGGTTAAAATAGCCCAGCGTAAGAGACATTTATATTAGTTTTCTTCCTTTTGACCAATGATATTGTTGAAATTAGAATTATAAACCATTAACAGTGGTTTGTTCTGTAGACAATCTAAACAATATTGCTTAAGGGGGCTAATAATATTGACCTTAAAATGTTTTTAAAAAAATATATATTTTAGCCGAAATAAATAAGACTTTCTCCAGAAGAAAAAATATTATAGGAAATACTGTGAAAAATTCCTGAATCTGTTCAACATCATTGGGGCAATATTTGAAATAGAAATTCACAGGCGATCGAATAATTCTGACTACTATATTTGAACAGTGCATGTATACCTTAATGCAGACAGCAGATCTATGCCGTCCCCCTGTGGGCCAAAAATAAATACCACGGTAACATTTTGAGTGAGTGGCTTTACAGCAGGCACTGGAGAAGACTAGTTAATGATTAATGCACGCAGTGGCGGATGTGATTTTAGGGCTTGAGGGTGAACAGAGCGCTGTTAACCTGTGACTTCATGTCTGTAGTTAATCTTTAATGTAAATCTTACTTCTGTAATTGTAGCGTGCTGATGCGACATGTCATTCGCTCAATCCAGCCGTGTGTTTCATGAATAACTGAAGAGGTGAACGAAGCTGCTTTCAACAAATGCACGGCTGGTGCCCTCGCTGTGGTTCTGCTGGTTAATGTTGCCCGTTTCTTCTGCTCTCTAGATGCTGTTTGCGTTTCGCCTTCAGTGCAAAGCTTTTATAGTGAACTCAATTGAAAAGTATAAGAAATGTTAACTGAAATATAAAACAGGGTGACACGGTGGCTCAGTGGTTAGCACTGTCACCTCACAGCAAGAAGGTTGCTGGTTCGAGTCTCTGCTAGGCCAGTTGGCATTTCTGTGTGGAGTTTGCATGTTCTCCCCGTGTTGGCGTGGGTTTCCTCTGGGTGCTCCGGTTTCCCCCACAGTCCAAAGACATGCACTATAGGGGAATTAATGATAGTGTACACTCAGTAGATAGCTGTAGTGTACACTCTCAGAAATAAAGGTAGAGTAGCTGTCTATGGGGCAGTACCTTTTCAAAAGATACTTATTTGTATCCAAAGAGTCCACAATGGTATCTCAAAGGTGCATATTAGTACCCAAATGTACCTAAAAAATACCTTTGAGGTACCATTATGGACCCCTCAGGTACAAATATGTACCTTTTGAAAAGGTACTGCCCCAGAGAAAGCTCCTGTACCTACTTCTGACAGTGTATGAGTGTGTTTGTGCATGTGAGAGTGTATGGGTGTTTTCAAGTACTGGATTGCACCTGGAAGGGCATCCGCTGTGTAAAACATATGCTGGAATAGTTGGCGGTTCATTCCGCTGTGGCGACCCCTGATGAATAAAGGAACTAAGCCAAAGCGACATGAATGAATGGAATATAAAATAAAAATAAACGCTTTTACATTCTTTCTGGGTTATTGTCAGATTAGATTACTCAATAAATAAATGAAGATTAATAAAGTTTATAAATGAGATTAATTTTGATTAGTAAATAAATAAATTGAATGTATGAATGAAGGTTGTTAACTATAAAAACTAAATTATAATTCACTAAACGTTAATTGAAAAAAATGTTAAAAGGTGGATGGCAAAGCAATGTTTTTATATTCTGAGTAAATGTAAAATTGGATAAATAAATAAAGATTAATATGAATTTAAGAAATAAATAAACATATATAACAAAATGGTGGCGCAGTGGGCAGCACGTTCGCCTCATAGCAAGGAGGTTGCTGTAATGTATACAGGGGTATGTGTTCAGAATGAGCCTGGGTTGAATTAATCAGTTTTGGGACAACATGAAGAAATTGTGTGGGATTTTTAACAGCGTAATATGTAATTTCATCATTAAACATTAGTAATATGTAATTTAGCATTATTGCGTCACAGCAAGATGGTCGCTGGTTCAAGTCCTGGTTGTACCAGTTGGTGTTTCTGTGTGGAGCATGTTCTCCCTGTGTTGGCGTGAGTTACCTCCGGGTATGGGAAAGACAAGGTATAGGTGAATTGGGTAAGCCAAATTATCCGGTGTGTGTGTGTGTACGTGTTTTTGTGACATGTCAGGACACAAATCTGTATAATGACATAGGTTTGACGCAGGTATTACAAAAAGGAGGTGAAATCAAAAAGCTTATAAATCCCACAAGATGAGTTTAATGAGAGAGTAAAGCTGCACACTGTCTCCTGTGATGGTTGGGTTTAGGGGTAGGGTGGGGTGAGGGCAATACAATATACTGTTTGGACAGTATAAAATGAATGGAAACCTATGTAATGTACCCACTTTTCACAAAAACAAACGTGTGTGTGTGTGTGTATGTGTGAATGCGTGTGAATGAGTGTGCATGGATGTTTTCCAGTCATGGGTTGCAGCTGGAAGGGAATATGTGTAAATCATATGCTGGATAAATTGGTGGTTCATTCCACTGGGGTGACCCCAGATTAATAAAGGGACTAAGCCTAAAAGAAAATGAATGAATGAATGAAGTAAATACATTTAGATAAAGTTGTTAACTATAAACTATTAGTTGTTAACTAATTAATTGAAATAAATTTTAAAAGGTGGATGGCAAAGCAATGTTTTTATATTCTGAGTGAATGTAAAATTTGACAAATAAATAAAGATTAATATGAATTTACAAAATAAATAATATAAACAAATAAAATTATTTTAACAAATAAGTAAATAAATGTAAAAAATCATAGGTTGTCATATAACAACTAAACTAATTTAAGAAATGTAAATAAATGTTAATTGAAATAAAATAAAAAGAAGTGGTTGCAAATACAAAGTTTTATCAGAATGAATGATTGATAGATAGGTTTGCTATGCAGTTCTACTGTGGTCATTTTCTGCTACACTGTAAACCCTGCTGTTGTCATTACACTCTCAGAAATAAAGGTACACGAGCTGTCACTGGGGTGGTACCAGGGCTTAATTTGTGCCGGAACATTCCAGATCCGGCACCTCATTTTACAGATCCCCCTCCTCAACCGCCAGATTGGATATGGATGCGGCCGGAAGTTAACAAGAATTATTTATATTATTTATGAAATTTCCTATTTATTGTATTTTATTAACGTCTACCACCACTCCAACCCTAAACCCTACCATCACAGTAATGTAAAAACAGTAGTTGTGCCGAGTATTATTTATCTGTTAGCTTACCCAATAAGTTGTATTTTTTAACGCCTACCCCAACCCTAAACCCTATCACAGTACTGTAAAAATATGAATTATTGTTATACAGTGTCATAAAAAAATGCTGCTATATTAATGTGCATATTGCACTTCCGGCTGGCCGTGTATCCGATCTAGACTTTAGACTGCTCCCCGGTCCGCTGTTCAGTTTCACTTTCATCTGCGACTCCTCAACCTTCTTTACTTTCGTCCGCGACATCCTCCTGCTCTCCTCTTCACTTTCGTCCTTCGTCCGCGACACTCCTCCACTATCCAACACCCCCTCCCTCCCCCCTGCTCTCCACTTTCGTGCGCAACACCTCTCCACCCTCGGGTCACATGCCGGATCCATTACCCCGATCTGTTCCACCTGGCGATACTCTTCCCGAGGCCCTCAGACTATGCAGAGTCACTGATTCGATCCAAGACCAACGACGAGATGATCCCAAGGTTTCCATATCCTGGACCAGGCCGTATCCCGAGCAGCTACTGTGATGGTCATGGAAGAGTGGAGAACATGAGACTGATTCCTGTGACGCTCCAGAGACAGACGAATCTTCGCTGAGGCTGTCATGGTTTATGGATCTGTGTGTTCCTCCTGTATGTTATGTGTCATGCCATGTGTGTTGTCATGTGCGATGTGTGTGTTTGTTTTTTAGCTTCTTGTGTTGACAGCGTGCTATGGAATCAGCTGATGTAATCAGATGACTTATCACCCTCCAGCTGAACCTCATTTGGCTGACTATATAATTCCCCTGTGGTTTGTTCTGGTTATGAGTCCGTTGTTTGTTCTTGTTCCCGTCTGTTGTTCCCTAGCCTCTTTCGTTGTCCTTTTATGTTTTGGTTGTGGCCTGTGACTCTCTTTGTTACATTCAGCAATTAAAGACTTGCAATTGGATATTCTCTGTCTAGTGTTGTGACAGAACGGACTCATCAAACATGGATCCAGCGAGTATCTCCGGCCTGGCTGAATTTGTTTCACACGCTACCACACGCATAAACAGACACGATGATCAGATGGTCACCATCAGTCACGCTGTCCAGGCGCTTGTCACTCAGATCTCTGATCTCACCACTCGGTTGCAACGTCTTCGTGCTGTCGGTCTTCAGCAACCTGTTGCAACTAACATTTGTACACCGGTTATGCCGGTTCCGGAGCGAACATCCGGATTTTCCGAGCCTCGCCTTCCACCTCCAGCATTCTACTCCGGGGAGCCCGAGTTGTGTCGCGCCTTTTTAACGAAGTGCTCGCTGTACTTTTCCCTGCAGCCTTCCTCGTTTTCCACAGAGGAAGCGAAAGTGGCGTTTATCATCACGCTTCTCACTGGGAGAGCAGCGCAGTGGGGAACTGCTATGTGGGAGAAGAGACTCCCATGTTGCTCTTCGTTTAATACCTTTTCGACAGAGCTTAAAAAGGTATTCGATCGAGCCTTGGCAGGCAGGGAGGCAGCTCGCGTGCTTACGGAGTTGCAGCAGGGGGATCGGAGTGTCGCTGACTACTCCATTGAGTTCCGCACCCTGGCGGCAGAGAGCGAATGGAACGCGCAGGCGCAGTGGGACGTCTTTCTCCACGGGCTGGCAGACCATATAAAGGATAAGATATTTGCTCTGGATCTTCCTAAGACCCTGGACGAACTCATTGATCTGGCCATTCGTGTGGATTCACGTTTTCAACTCACGGAGAGAAACACGCGACGCACGGACGCTCTGGGGAGATCACCCTTTCCGGTTGTCACTGTAGTTCCGGGGCTGAAGGACACGCCCCTCTCGGAACCCGAAGGCATGCAGATGGGCCACTCTAGGCTGTCACTGGAGGAGAAGCGCAGACGCCGCAGCAAGGGCCCGGTGTTGCACAGCGGTGGTGCTGATTACATCGCGATGCAGGGTAAAAACCAAAGCCTGTCAGTAGACAAGAGATTACTGACGGGTGGAGTATCTTTGAACAAGTCCTCTCTTGCAGCTACTCTTTTGAATGTTAAGTTGGAGTGGTCATCTGGGAATTTTAGTACTCAAGCTCTTATTGACTCTGGTGCGGAGGGAAATTTTATTGACTCTGCTTTAGTTCAAAGACTCAGACTTCCTGTGATTTCTCTCTCCCAACCTATATCTGTTCATGCTCTCAATGGTTTTTCTCTTCCTTCCATTACTCATTCCACTGGTCCTATAAGACTGATCACCTCTGGTAACCACTCTGAAATTATTCATTTTTTTTTAACAGAAGCTCCTGTCACTCCAGTAGTCCTTGGGCATCCTTGGCTGGTAATACACAATCCACATATTAACTGGAGGCAGGAATCTATAATTTCTTGGAGTGAGAGCTGTCATGCTACGTGTCTGTTGTCTGCCTGTTCTGCTGTGTCTCATTCTGTTTTTCAGGAGGAACACATGGATCTGTCAAACGTGCCCAGTGAGTACCTTGACCTGAAGAGAGTGTTCAGTAAGTCTCGAGCTGCTTCTCTGCCTCCACATCGTCCCTATGACTGTGCTATAGAGTTATTGCCAGGTACGTCTCCGCCTAAAGGCAAACTTTATTCGCTCTCCGCTCCAGAGAGGGAGGCCATGGAGAAATATATTTCTGATTCTCTAGCAGCTAAGATCATCCGTCCTTCTTCATCACCAGCAGGGGCGGGGTTTTTTTTGTGAAAAAGAAAGATGGCTCCCTCCGTCCTTGTATAGACTACCGAGGGCTGAACGCTATCACGGTGAAGAATACTTATCCTTTACCGCTGATGTCTTCTGCCTTCGAACGTCTGCAGGGGGCGTCCTTTTTCACGAAATTAGACCTTCGCAACGCTTACCATTTGGTCCGCATTCGAGAAGGCGATGAATGGAAGACTGCTTTTAATACCCCCAGGGGGCACTTCGAATATTGTGTTCTTCCTTTCGTCTGTCCAACGCCCCTGCAGTCTTCCAAGCACTCGTGAATGATGTGTTGAGAGATATGCTAGATCAGTTAATTTATGTTTACCTGGATGACATACTGATATTTTCCCATTCTCTCCAGGAACATATTCAACACGTCAGGCGAGTGCTTCAGAGGCTGCTAGAGAATGGGCTTTATGTCAAGGGGGAGAAATGCGTATTTCATGCACAGTCTGTTCCTTTTCTGGGACATATCGTGTCGGTCGAGGGGATGCGCATGGATCCAGAGAAAGTTCAGGCTGTGGTAGATTGGCCAACCCCAGACTCCCGCAAGGCCCTGCAGAGGTTTCTGGGTTTTGCCAATTTTTACCGGCGTTTCATTCGCAACTTCAGCCAGCTCGCCGCGTCTCTGACTGCCTTAACCTCCATCAAGACTCCGTTCAGGTGGTCCAATGCAGCGCAAGTTGCGTTTGACCGTCTGAAAAGCTGCTTTGTTTCAGCACCCATTCTCATTGCCCCTGATCCATCACGGCAGTTCGTGGTGGAGGTTGACGCATCAGAGGTGGGGGTCGGTGCTATCCTGTCCCACCGCTCTTCCTCGGACGGCAAGATGCATCCCTGCGCGTATTTTTCACATCGTCTAAACAATGCAGAACGAAATTATGATATTGGTAATCGAGAACTACTGGCTGTCAAGCTTGCGTTGGAAGAGTGGCGTCATTGGCTAGAGGGTTCGGGGGTTCCCTTTATCGTTTGGACCGATCATAAAAATCTGGACTCTAGGCAGGCGCGGTGGGCTTTATTTTTCGGACGTTTCGATTTTTCCATCTCGTACCGACCAGGTTCTAAGAATGTTAAACCTGACGCACTGTCTCGAATTTTTGATCACTCCGAGCATGCATCATCTCCTGAAGCCATTGTGCCACGCAGACTTTTTATCTCTGCTGTCACCTGGGAGATCGAGTCGAGGGTCCGCATGGCCTTAGAAGGGGTAACGCCTCTGCCTGGATGCCCACCGGGTCGTTTATTTGTGCCAGAGGAATTACGGTCTGACGTCATCCGTTGGGGTCACTCTTCCAAGTTGGCCTGTCATCCCGGGGTGAGTCGTACCTTGTCTCTAATCAAACAACGATTCTGGTGGCCAATTATGGCTCGTGACATAAGAGATTTTGTGTTGGCTTGCTCAGTTTGCGCTGTTTCTAAGACTTCCAATCGCCCCCCCGCTGGACTTCTTCAGCCGCTGTCAGTGCCATCGAGACCCTGGTCCCATATTGCGCTAGATTTCGTTACAGGTCTTCCCCCCTCCAACGGGAATACGGTGATTTTGACCGTAGTGGACCGGTTTTCTAAAGCCACTCACTTTATTCCTCTGCCCAAATTACCATCAGCCAGAGAGACAGCGGTTGCTGTCATTGACCATGTCTTTCGTATTCATGGCCTCCCGACAGATGTGGTTTCTGACAGGGGGCCTCAGTTCATCTCTAAATTTTGGAGAGAGTTTTGTCATTTACTGGGGGCGACTGTTAGTCTTTCTTCTGGTTTCCACCCTCAGAGTAACGGTCAAACGGAGAGAGCCAACCAAGATCTTGAACGTATGTTACGATGTTTAGTCTCTCAGAATCCATCCTCCTGGAGCCAGCAGCTCTCATGGGTTGAGTACGCACATAACTCATTACCAGTGTCTGCCACGGGTCTCTCTCCATTTGAGTGTAGTCTAGGGTACCAGCCACCTGCTTTTCCCAGTCTGGAATCTGAAGTCGCGGTTCCCTCCGCCCACGCCTTTGTCCAGAGGTGTCAACGTACTTGGAACAGGGCCAGACAGACCCTCCTTCAAGTAGGTTTGCGCACCAAGGCTAAAGCTGATCGCCACCGGTCTAAGCCTCCCGTTTACGTTGTCGGTCAAAAAGTGTGGCTTTCATCTAGAAATATCCCTCTCCATACCGTATGTAATAAACTTGCACCTAAATTCATTGGCCCGTTTTCTGTCATCAAAATCATTAGTCCGGTGGCAGTCCGCCTCAAACTTCCTCCAGCGTACAGGAGAATTCATCCCGTTTTTCATGTCTCTAAATTGAAGCCCGTTTTTCATACGGCCATTAATCCGCCTACTCCGGTTCCCCCCCCCCCGCCGCGTCTTGTAGAAGGGGAGACGGTTTATTCGGTTAAGCGCATTCTGGACTCGAGACGGAGGGGACGAGGATTCCAGTACTTGGTGGACTGGGAAGGTTACGGTCCAGAGGAGAGGAGTTGGGTTCCTGCAAGGGACATATTGGATCATTCTCTCATCGATGATTACAATCGTCAGGTAAGCTCTTCTGGGAGCGCCAAGAGGCGCTCCTAGGAGAGGGGGTACTGTCACGGTTTATGGATCTGTGTGTTTCTCCTGTATGTTATGTGTCATGCCATGTGTGTTGTCATGTGCGATGTGTGTGTTTGTTTACCTTCTTGTGTTGACAGCGTGCTATGGAATCAGCTGATGTAATCAGCTGACTTATCACCCTCCAGCTGAACCTCATTTGGCTGACTATATAATTCCCCTGTGGTTTGTTCTGGTTATGAGTCCGTTGTTTGTTCTTGTTCCCGTCTGTTGTTCCCTAGCCTCTTTCGTTGTCCTTTTATGTTTTGGTTGTGGCCTGTGACTCTCTTTGTTACATTCAGCAATTAAAGACTTGCAATTGGATCCTCTCTGTCTAGTGTTGTGACAGAGGCCAGCTTCCAGCCTCCGCCACTGAGACTGCAGCTCTGCACAAGACGTTTGGCCAGCGGAGAAATTAAAATGATCGTGCCCAACTGAGCCTGGTTTCTCTCAAGGTTTTTTTTTTCTTCACTTCCGCCATTAGTGAAGTTTTTTTCCCTCTCCGCTGTTGCCACTGGCTTGCATGGTTCAGGATCTGTAGAGCTGCCCATCGTTGGATTTGCTCTTCAGTGTTTGGACTCTCAGTAGTGATTATTAAACCACACTGAACTGAGCTAAACTGAACTGAACTTAAACACTACAAACTGAACTACACTGTTCCTATTTACTATGACCTTTTATGTGAAGCTGCTTTGACACAATCTACATTGTATAAGCGCTATACAAATAAAGGTGAATTGAATTGAATTGTTCCGGGACCTTGCAATTCACAAATTAAGCACTGGGGTGGTACCTTTTCAAAAGGTACAAATTTGTACCTAAAAGGTCCATAATAATACCTCAAGGGTACATTTTAGAACCTAAAAAGTACAAAAGTGTTCCTCTTAAATTTTTTCGGTTTTAATATATACTTTTGAGGTACCAATATAGACCCTTCAAGTACAAATATGTATCTCCCCAGTTACAGCTCTTATTTCTGAGAGTATACTAAAGATATTAAGTTAAATTACTTAAAATACCAAGTTTTGACCTCGAAACTTAAACAGGTGTGTTTAACTTACTCATTCGGCAGCAAAAAGCTACTTCTCTGAACTTAACATTTTAATTTCTTTAAAGGATTCACCATGTCTCTGTTTAAAATGGTTGTGCTTGAAATTCTGCCTTCTAAGATGTTGCTCTGATGTTTTGTTGTTGCAATGGTGTTACTATTGGGCTGCCATTGTTTTAGAAAGTCGATGTACAGTTGCTTGATTTTTCTTGCTTGCTGCTCTGTGGTCACTCTAATGGTCACGAGTTAATTGAAATTAATTGAAGTTAATTGAGTTAAATGTGGTCACGAGTTAATTGAAATATAAATGAATAAAACTGTATAGACATTAGAAAGTCACAAGTACATTACTAAAATTGAAAAAAGGTGTATAAACATACATATTTATTTTTATCAGTGCTACTAGTATATATGAGCAATATCACATGAGTAGCACTGCGATGGCGAGATGATGGGAGATGTGCATTGGCTCGAGGCCGCAGCCCGAGTGGCTTAGTGCCCCCCACCAGTGACTATATACAGTCACATCGCACTGCTATGAGTGTGATATTGCGTTTATACAACAATTTGACAGCATAATCGTTTATATAAAAAAGAAAATCAAACATGGAGACTCTCAAAAGCCCTTTTGTATGAGGGACTACTTTCTTCCACTATTCATTCACATCTGCAGCTGACGTCAGAACAGCAGAAACCGTTACTAATTCACCAATGTCACTTTAGAGCTAGTGTTTGAATGATTTTCTAGCGTAATGTCTAAAGTGATGAAAAAACAGCTAATATTGCTCACATTTTAAGATTATAAGGCTGAACTGCATGAAATGCAATCAGTCTACAGAGATATCTTCCTACAGTCAATTACAGTCTACAGTATTTCTCTGTTGCAAGCGGGATATCACAATAATTAACCCCCAAAAAAGCAGCGCAATCACTACCAGATTGTTGTTAAATTTGCAATAAGAAAAACGCTAAACACATGCGCGCATTTCTTATTTCTTTCCGCCAACACAACACACACTCCTGATATGCGAGTCCCATATCTCACAATCAATACACTACAATTATATGTTATAAATACAGTACTACAACATACAAAAGAGAGAGATCGACTTAGAACGTCACTTACCTGTATAATAATGATTTGATCAGTTGTAGAATTACACTGTGTTTTCCTCTCCTGTATTATGTGGTCTCTGACACCATCTTGTGGATGGACAACGTCAACCATCTTGACTCAGAATGACAGGCTAATGGCCGCCGATGTGCTCTCTCAGAAATGATAAATAATTTAAAATAGGCACTATCCTATAAATAAATCTAAACAACTACATTCTCACCTAATAAAGCCTCAAAAGTACATTGTGTTGTCCAAAAGCTGCAATATTTGTCAAACTGTAGAGTGTCCTCTGCTTGTTGCTGTATGTGGGTGGAGTAATACACAAGGATGAAGGGTGAAGAGGCTGTACGAGTGCTGTTACTGGCAGAATATCAGCCAATCGGATTCAAGAATCAGACAGAACTGTTGTATAAACTAGTATATCATTGCTACTGAAACAACACCTCCTCTATGGGTTTTTCACCGGTTTCCTCATCCAGTGGTGTGTGTGTGTGTGATTGCTCAGCACAGCTCTGTATCAACAGCAGTAACAGTGATGCATGCACAAACACTTGTTTTCTTCAGTATGTGCCTGGATGGAAAGTGTTTCTCTTTTCCTTTATATTCTGTATTTTGGGAGCTCGGGGAGGGTTGCAACATGCACTCCAGAGGAACATTTGTACTGTGAAGATAAAAATTGTTCTCAGTGGGGGTTTGAGATGAGTCACTATCACAGAAGGTCCTTTTTAAAACCACACACACACACACACACACACCAGTGGAACTAACTCACTGTTACGGTATATTCACTTTCTGATGGTTCAAGCATTTCATTTGATATTGATAAATGTTAGTTTAATGCAAATGACACAATCATTCATTCATTTTCCACAGCGGAATGAACCACCAACTTATCCAGCATACCTTTTACACAGCGAAGACCCTTCCAGCTACAACCCAATACTGGTAAACACCCATACACACACACACTCATACACTATGGCCAATTTAGTTCATCAATTCCCCTATAGCGCATGTGTTTGGACTATAATAATATCAACTGCCCCAGACGGGACTCGAACCAGTGACCTTCTTGCTTTGAGGTGACAGTGCTAACCACTCATGAATGAAGTTAGATGAATGAAAGTAATTAAAATCTTGACTTTTAACAATTTCATACACTACATTTTCATACATGCACTCCGTTCACAAACACACATGCTTCCTCATTTTGACTGATTACACTTGCACCAGCCGAGGATTGTCAAAGACTGATTACACACACTATTTTAACAGCACACACACTCACTTCCTTTGCCGAGTCTTGTTATCTGTAAAGTGACATTACAACGCATTTCCCTCGGTCTTGTTCCTCCGTGTTTTTTGATCTTTGCTTGGTTTCCCTTTCTCCTTGTCTGCCGCCTGTCTACCGACCTCTCGCCTGTGTTTGACTACGATTCTGGACTGCCTTTATACATCTGTTTGCACCTGTGTTGACCATTGCCTCCCTGACTTTGAATAAACCTGCACGTGAACCCGCACCTCATTGTCTCTGTCACTCCCTGTGTTACCACATCACACAGACACGCATATAGTTATATGTATAATATATATATATATATATATATATATATATATATATATATATATATATATATGTGTGTGTGTGTATTATGGATTTATTTTAATTCATCGTCCAACTGTGTTTCTAGAAAGACTTACGTTTTTAAAATCTTGCATCTTCTCTGGGTAAATTACAGTTGCAACACTCATCAGACACTCCTCTATAAATTCTCCTTCAGTGAGGGGTTTCCTGTGCTGTGCGATTAGCTGAGCTACCTCATAACTAGCCAGCGTAGAATTTTCTTGCACTTTATTAGCACGAAAAAACTGCTGCTGTTGAGCTGATAGGGCAGCTGCTAATTGTTTTACTTTATGATCTCGTTCGGCACCAGTGTAAGAGCTGAAGGCCTGATGTTTTATTTTATAAGGTCTTTTAATATTATATTCCTTCATTACTGCAACTGATTCCTGGCTTCTGTTTTTGTTTTACCTCCTTTCTGGAACTGTTATTCGCTGGACTCGAAGCGCGTCATCACGGTCAAGTCCTCTTTGTCTCAAGTCCGCCAATGTACACGGTGAGCCACTGGACAAACAGCAGGAAAGCCGTCCATACGGAGGCAAGCGGTCAGCTGGTAAGTGTGAAAAGTAACGATGTCATACCGCCCCCTAGTGTTCGTTTTACAGATTAAATCCAGTCATACGTACCTCTGGCTACATATTTCGCAGTCTCCAGAAATGTATATAGGGCTACACTTTTAGAATGGGCCTGTGTTGTATTTATTAAGTTAACTTAAATATTTTTACAAATTTAAGTGGATTAAGCTTAAAACAATTAAGTTGTCAAATAAAATGCTTTTAGGATTTTGTTGTTTGCATTAATTTAATAAAAAAGCAGCAAATTTCAGGGTGCTTTGTTTCTTTTTTGAGTGTAAATACAGTCGGATGTCTGCCATTGGTTATCGTCATATAAAAGAGCATCCTTTAACTGTGGTAAAATCAATGTAGCACAGTATATTTCTGCCTTTATGGACATAAAGAATTGAAAAAGCACTTCAAAAGAGAGCATTGGAGAGCACAGTCATGTAGAGGCAGGGCTAGATTGTGATCTTAGTATGTGTGTGTCTGCATTTGTGTTTATGCTCTCGGCCTTGTAGCCATGAGGTAATTCATCAGTCTGTTGTGGTTTGGGGTCTGAAGGGTCAGTCGTGACAGAATACTGCATTACCCATGAGCTTCACTCCATGTCACTGACTTCAGCTAGTACATCTCTAGAAATTACACACACACACGTGTACTTGTATATATGGTTTACAAGGACTCTCCATAGGCACAATGCATTTTATACTGTAAAAAGCACTTATTGAATGGTCTTGCATCACACACACACACATAAATCCCAGTAAATCTGTGGTGAATTTTGAATGTGAAAAGATGCTTTTTGAATTACGAGGAGACAATGTTTGTGCTTGTAAACGACCTTAATACAGTACAACTAGGTCATATCCATGTCATTATACAATTTTGAGTCCTCGTAAACCACATGAACAAGTTCAGACACACACAGAATTAAGTCTTAACTATTCGTATCATAAGTGACAGATACATATGTTCAATATGTGCTCACACATTCAGGAATCAGTATTGAGACACAGAATTGTAAATGATGTCACTTGAACTCTTATAAAAGCAGCAAATATGATAAAAGCAGTAGAGTCGTATTCTCCATCTTATTTTATTGCTTATGGAGCCAGACAGGAGACACTATGACTGGCATCAACTTCTGCTTTTAGATTTGCAGTATTGAGTTTATGGGTTTAATAAATGCAGGTATACTTGGAATTTTGTGTCTAAGTGTTTTAGGTAGGTAGGTAGGTAGGTTACTTTATTTATACCCGAAGGTAGATTTGGTTTGCAGTCAAAGAGTGCTCATCCCACAACAGTGCCACACAAAGGAACTCACACAGTAACAACAACAAATAAACATTAGGACATAAAACATAAAAACACTTATAAAGTATAAATTAATAATCACTTCAAGTGTCCACCCCCGCCCCCCACCCCCCCAATGAAATGTTTAAAACGATCTAAAATATACAGGTCACCGAAATACCTCTGCTTTAGTCTATGCCTTATTTAAATATCTAATGGCTGCTGGTATGAACTATTTTTGTATCGTTTCGTTCTACAGCTTAATACTAGAAACCTGCGACCAGAAGGAAGGAGCTGAAACTATGAGTGTAGGGGATGAGCAGTGTCACTTAAAATTGAATTTGTGATTCTCTTTAGCTGCTTGGTGTACACAGCCTCTAGATTAGCTAGTGAAACCCCAGTTAGCTTACTGGACCACTTAACTATTTGATTTAGTGAGTTTTTATTCTTGACAGAGAGATTCCCAAGCCATGACACCAAAGCAAGGGCATGTTGGAGAATAATTATTGCTCTTCTGATATAGCAGCCTGATCTCATGAGAAAACGCAAGTATTTTATGTTTATAATTATTTTTTAGGGGTTTTCACCTTTTATTGACAGGACGGTAGAGATTAACAGACAGGAAAGTATGGGGAGCAAAGAGAGGGGAAGGATCGGCAAAAGACCTCGAGTCGGGAATCGAACTCAGGTCGCCGCGAGCACCTGGGTGCTATATGTCGACGCACTAACCACTAGGCTATTGGCGCCGACAGTATTTTATGTTTTATAAGTTTGTTGACTAATTTGTACGAATTTAGTCATACAAAAATGTAGGATTTTAAAAAGGAGGCGTAGCACCCAACCCCACCCCTAAACCTAACTGTCATTGGGTGATGAGCAAATCATCCCAAAATGTACGAATTAGTTCGTACGAATTGATATGAATTAGCTACTAAATCAAAAAGTTGCTGTGAGATCACGTTGGATATATTCAACACAGGCTCGTTCTGAAAATCTAGCCTTATATACATTTCTAAAGATCACGAATTATGTAGCCAGAAGTACATATGGCTGCATTTCATCTTGAAAATGAACATTACGGGGCGGTATGATGCTTCCTTTTCTCACTTACCAGCTGACCGCTTACCTCCATAAGGAGGACAGCTTACCTTCATAAGGAGGACTGCTTACCTCCAGTGGCTTTCCCGCTGCTTTCCTGCAGTTTGTTCAGCAGAGTTGGGTGTAACGTGTTCCCCAGTAACGCATTACTGTATTCTAATTCCCTTTTTGAGGAATGCAGTAATGTAACGAATTACATTTTCAATTTGTGTAATTCAATACAGTTACTAAAGTCAGCGTAATTGCGTTACTTACGTTACAAAGTATAGTTCTTAGAAGAAAAAATACTTTTAAATCACGTTTTCCGCTGCAGCGTCAGTTAATAAGCATTCACTTTTAAATTGCTGGAGAATGCTAGCTGAAATAGCTGCTGTCAAGAGCGGCTGCTTCAAGTCGAAATACAGACAATACTTTGATTTCATTGAGTGTAAAAACAAAAATATTGCTGTGAAATTCAGTCTGCTTCCAGTCTCTAAAGAACTTCCGCCTGCTTTTAACTCGACCAGCAACAGAACAGAAAGCATTAACGACAATACTCATCACCAAGGAGGACAACGATGCCCAAAAACTCAGCTGAAACGGGCTAAATTTAATTTTTGTGCTGGATCGGGAGTGAGGTATCTTCTGAATGTTAAGAGAAGTGTAGCTGCTTTGGGCAGTTGACATATCGTGTTTCTTGAGCACGTGCTTATTGGGAGCGCCTATTGCGCGCACGCGCTCGCATTTCCCAGGCACACGCAGTTGAAAACATAGAGCCATGTGACAAGAACTGACCGATCTCCTTCATACTTTGTAAGGAGCATACACATTTCGATAGACTAATTACCTCAGACAAACACAGAACACCCAAACACTGCAGTGCTTTTGCATACTATGGATGTTACAGGAACTATGGCATGGTTACAGGTATCCAGTTTTCTTCATGTCCTTCCTTTGTGTTCAAAAAAAAAAAAAAAGACAAACAGATTTGCAACAAGTGAATGATGAGAGAATTCTAAGTTTTGGGTGACCTCTTTAAGCCTTTTAAATGTGTCAAGCTGCTGTGATCAACCCATTGTAATGTTTTTCAGTGAATATTAAATGACTGAAAGAGCTGCAGTGTATTTTGTATAGTTTATAGGTAATTTTTTCAAAAAGTAACTTCAAAATAAAGTAATTAGTAATCTGATTACTTTTTACATTAAGTAATTAGTAATGTAATCAGATTACAATTTTCCAGTAATCACTAACTTGTAATCGATTACTTTTTAAAAGTAACTTACCCAACACTGTTGTCCAGCGTACGTCAGCAGACTTGAGACGCAGAGTAGAGTTGACCACGACGACGGGCGAGACTAAAAAAAAAATATATATATATAATAAACAAGTAAATAACGGTGAGAATGTGTCAGAATCAGGCGAGGGCTTTTCTTTTTCTGGATTGCTTTTGAAAACACCATTGGTTATGTTCAGGAAAGCAGGTGGGCGGGAGGTCGGTCAGTTAGTCAGTCATTCAGTTGACAGTGGCCTCTAGTGGATTTATGTGAGAATAGCAGGCGCAAATGGCACTCACCAGAGAAATTTGGGATCTCAAAAAGCATACACAGTTACCTCTGGTAGATTTGTAAAAACAAACACTGCCAAAAACATAGCTCCTGGGACGTATTTGGCACTCTCCAGAAATGTATATAGGGCTACATATTCAGAATGAGCCTGAGTTGCATATATTTTCAACATTTTGTGATGTAATTTGATATATTGTCTATTAATTCGAAAAGAAATTAAAAATCTGAATGCTCTGAATCTCTCTCTCTCTCTCCCTCTCTCAGGCTGGTTTAATGCTCCATCTGTGTAACAGACAGGACTGTAAATGAGCAGATTTCCCCATCGCCTGTTCAAAAGAGGCACCTGAAGCAGAGCTACACACATTTGCATCCCATTAGCAGATTTCTGTCCTAATCTTTTCTTTTTCTGTCCTCCTATACCAGAAAGATCATATCTGTTCCCTCTTCAGGGTTTCTTCTTCAATCCCGGTTGGATTTGAGCAGCAGGGATTATTTATGAGGGAGGTGAGTGTCTGTCGGGAGATTCAATCACTGGCCTGACCTTCCTGTAAGACCACACTCGTCCTGAAATGAGGAACGACAGAGTCATTCATGTGTAGATGTTCAACACACGGACGCTTTTACAATTACTCAACTAATGATGGGTAAAATGAGGCACGCTTACAGTCGTAATGATTGATTTCAGTGTAAATTGTCTTACTGTAGATTAAATCGTACACCATTAAAAATAGCTTCAATCATTGAAATAAAATTTTAAAAATGTATATTAGATGGGGCGGCATGGTGGCTCAGTGGTTAGCACTGTCACCTCACAGCAAGAAGGTCACTGGTTCGAGTCCTGGCAGGGCCAGTTGGCATTTCTGTGTGGAGTTTGCATGTCCTCCCTCGTGTTGGCGTGGGTTACCTCTGGGTGCTCTGGTTTCCCGCACAGTCCCATCACATGCGCTATAGGGGAATTGGGTAAACTAAATTGGCTGTAGTGTGTGAATCAGAGTCTATGGGTGTTTCCCAATACTAGGTTGTGGCTTGAAGGGCATCCGCTGCGTAAAACATATGCTGTTGTCGGTTCATTCCGCTGTGGCGACCCCTGATAAATAAGGGACTAAGCAGAAGGAATGAATGGATGAGCTGACCGTAAGATCATTTAGCATTGGTTTGCGCTGTGGATTTGGGTGTTAAGCAGACGATCAGCAGATCTGATGAAGACAAACAGTTAATCCGTGACCTTTGAGAGTTACTAACACTTCATTAGTTTTCCCTCCAGCAGCTCTTCAGTCCATGCAGACGCTCTCCACTGCAGTCCAAACACATCCGATCACAGTATCTGAGCCGCTGCTTCGTCATCCAGGCCTTTATGTGCAGAATAACAGTCTGGTTACCATTGTGTGTCCTTGAGCAGAAACTCTCCACCCTCAGTGTTTCCCATAGATACACCCTCTATAATTACTGCACTGTAAATCGCTTTCAATTAAAAAATGCAAGTGTGGAGTCGCGACATTGAATGCATAATGAACCAATGGTTGAAGGTGGTTGTCTTCAGAAATCATTTTTGATTATGCTAGCTAAAAAGTTTCTTCTTAACCTATAGAAATCATTAAATGAAGTGTTCCAAATGTATTTATATCTATTTTAATATTCTGTGGAGGGTGTAGAACCAAGAAAAGTTTGTCCAATCAAAATGTTTGATTCGAAGATTGCAATGGGCTGTGCTAAACCTGCCTGTCAAATCATGTAATTGCATGCTTCTATCTACTCTGTTCCCACAGAAAATTTCAACACAGGCTCAACCTGAAAGCATACCTCTATATACATTTCTGGAGATCGCGAATTATGTAGCCAGAGCTACGTATGGCTGCATTTCATTCTTATGGCAAGCGATATGGGGCGGTATGACGGCGTGCTTACCAGCTGACCACTTACCTCTGTGCGGACGTCACTGCGGCGGACTTGAGACGCAAAGAGGAGCTGACCTTAATGACGAAGTTCGAGTCTGATGAAGAACTGTTCCAGAAAGCAGGTAAGACTAAAACAAATGCCAAAAAATAAAACGAATAAGTAAATAACAGGGTGAGAATGTGGTAAAATCTGAAAACGTGGTAAAAATCAGGCGGTGCTTTTAAAAAAACTGTTGTTTGGGTTTAGGGAAGAAGGTGGGCAGGTCAGTCGATCACTCAGTCAGTCGACAGTGGCCTCTGGTGGATTTACGTGAGAACAGTAGTTCCGAATGGCCATCACAAGAGAAATTTGAGATCTTAAAAAGCATACACAGCGGCCTCCGGAGATTCGCGAAAACAAAAACTGCAAAAAAAGTACCTCCTGGAATGTATTTGGTGCTCTCCAGAAATGAATATAGGGGTACATATTCAGAATGAGCCTGGGTTGGAAAATTTGATCAGTGCATGCACAGACATGGTTCAGACAGAAAATAAGAGGAAAACATCAAGAACCTACCTTCTTTTTTAAAGGTTTGATATTGTAAATACTAAATGTAGGATAAAGATTTCTCTCAGGTGAATGTTACGTGATGTATTCAGGAGTTGTGACTTTAGATTTGGAGGGTGGGATGTAGGCTTTCAGAGCTATCAGGTGTTCCATTAGTGTCAATGCATTACTTAACATTCAGTGAGCAATACGTTTGTGTTTCTTAATCTTCATTTAAAGGGATAATTCACCAAAAATGACAATTCTGTCATCAACAAGTCAAAATTATTAACCCTCCATGCACATTTTCCCCCCAATTTCTGTTTAAAGTTTTTTTTTTTTACACATTTCTAAACAGTTTTAATAACTCATCTCTAATAACTGATTTATTTTAGTTTTGCCATGATGACAGCACATGATGTTTGACTTGAAATTTTTCAAGACACTAGTATTCAGCTTAAAGTGACATTTAAAGGCTTAACTAGGTTAATTAAGGTAAAGTTAGGGTAATTAGGCAAGTCATTGTATAACAGGTTTGTTCTGTAGACCATCCAAAACAAATATTGCTTAAGGGGGCTAATAATATTGACCTTAAAATGGGTTTAGAACAATTAAAAACTGCTTTTATTCTATTTTAGAAATAAAACAAATAAGACTTTCTCCAGAAGAAACGATATTGTAGAAAATACAAAAAAATTCCTTGCACTGTTAAATGTCATTTGAGAAATACGATGCATTGTAGTGATGTTGAGTATTGCACGTTCATGCATTCGGGAGGTGTGACCTTAGATTTGGAGGGTGGGATATAGGCTTTCAGAGCTATCAGGTGTTCCATTAGTGTCAATGCATTAACTAACATTCAGTGAGCAATACGTTTGTGTTTCTTAATCTTCATTTAAAGGGATAGTTCACCCAAAAATGACAATTCTGTCACCCCATTTATACTCACCCCACACTTTTAGCAAACCTGCGTTTGAAGACAAAAGATGATATGTTGAAAAGTGTTGGGAAAATACATCAGTTAACTTCCATAGTAAAATAAAATAGTTAAAAAAAAATTATTTGATATTATGGAAGCCGATGCACTGAAAAAAAGTGTTGCATGCAAAACTGTTGCAAACAATTTGTGTTGAATTTAAACAAACAAATTAAATTTAATAATGTTCAACTTAAAATGTTTGTTTAAATTCAGCCCAAATAAATTGTTTACAACCACTTAAAGTAAAAAAAATTGAGTAAATCCATGGAATCATCTTTGAATAATTTTTTTCAGTGTGGTTACTGGCTTTTAGCATGCTTTAAAATGTTTTCTTTTTTTTTTGCTCGACAGAAAAAAAAAACGGATAATGGTTTGGAACCACTTTGGAGTTAAATTTTTTAAATGTTGACGTAAACTATGTCTAAATTTGGTTAAATAAAAAGGCAATTGTAAAAAAAATTGTTTGGGATTTTTGGAGTTTTGTTGGTTTGAAAAAGCCTAGCAATGAGCCAGAGAACTATAGAAACTATAAAAGCAACCACTATTTTTATCTTTGCAATTGTCTGGCTACCATCTAGATATACAGTTAAAGTCAGAATTATTAGCCCCCCTAAATTATTAGCCCCCCTGTTTATTTTTTTCCCCAATTTCTCTTTAAAGGAGAGATTTCTTCAACACATTTCTAAACATAATAGTTTCAATAACTCATCTCTAATCACTGATTTATTTTATCTTTGTCATGATGACAGTAAATAATATTAGACTAGATATTCTTCAAGACACTTCTATACAGCTTAAAGTGACATTTAAAGGCTTAACTAGGTTAATTAGGTTAACTAGGCAGGTTAGGGGAATTAGGCAAGTTATTGTATAATGATGGTTTGTTCTGTAGACTGTAGAAAAATATATAGCTTAAATGGGCTAAAAATATTGACCTTAAAATGGTGTTTAAAAAATTTAAAACTGCTTTTATTGCAGCCTAAATAAAACAAATAAGACTTTCTCCAGAAGAAAAAATATTATCAGACATACTGTGAAAATATTCTTGCTCTGTTAAACATCATTTAGGAAATATTTTAAAAAGTAAACAAAATCAAAGGGGGCTAATAATTCTGACCTCAACTGTATATATCTACTTAAACAAACTGATTCAAACTTCAAGACTACGTTGGACTTAAGGCTAGGCTTTCTCAAGCTATTGCAGAATAAAACACACAGCGTTCTCCAGCCTCCGGCGCCTAGACTGCAGGTCTGCACAAGAAGTTTGGCCAGAGGAGGAATGGTCGTGCCTAACAGAGCCTGGTTTCTCTCAAGGTTTTGTTCCCCCTTCACTTTCGTCAATTGGTAAAGTTTGTTCCTCGACACTGTCGCCACTGGCTTGCTTGGTTTGGGACTTGTGGAGCTGCGCATCGATGGATTTTGCTCTTCAGTGTTTGGGTTTTCAGCAGTGAAAATTAAACCACAATGAACTGAACTAAACTTCAACTCTGAAAACTGGACTGACAGTTTCAATTTACTATAATCTTCTATGTTAAGCTGCTTTGACACAATCTACATTGTAAAAGCGCTAGAGAAATCAACATGAATAAATTGAATAACAAACGGCTAGATGACGTAATGCACAGACAGCAATGGTTTATTTGGTTACAAAACAAGTCATAGATTCTCTACAAATTTCTCTTTCTAATTAAAGGCGTAATGTTATAAATGTGGTCAAGTCTTATTGCAGATTATTATATAAAGAAATCCAATCTAAAAATGATTCGTCTATTGTTCAAGCAGATGGGTATAAAATAATAATATAACATATAAAAAATATCTAATATAATGCATGAATAAATAAGAATGTTTGCAAGGATACAGCTGAGCATAATACCGAAGCTTCATGCAGAAAATCACTTTTATTATTTTGTTGCATAACAGATTTCTAGTCAGCAGGAATAAATGTAATCTGATCTCTGGATGACAGGTGCTGAATAAACATCCCGTTTTTATTTTCAGGTGCTCTAAACTGATTTGGATGCATTTGAACAAGTTAAAAATGTTTGCAAGCTGTTGCTCTACTTCAGGGGTGACCAACTCTGTTCCTGGTGATCGACCTTCCTGGAGATTTCAGTTGCAACCCATGTCAAACACACCTGCATGTAATTATTAAGTGCTGTTCAGGTCCTGATTAATTGGTTCAGGTGTGTTTGATCAGGGTTGCAGCTGAACTTTGCAGGAAGCTCGATCTCCAGGATCAGAGTTGAGCACCACTGCTCTACTTGATACAGTTGAAACCAGAAGTTTCCATACACTCTTAAAAAAAAAGAACATAACCATTTTTTCATGGTTAATCATTTTAAACGTTTACTGTTTTATGTCTGTTTGGATTACCTAAATGGTTTACATTTGCTAAATGCCAGAATAAATGTACCCCATCTAATATTTTTTCTTCTAGAGAAAGTCTTATTTATTTTATTTCGGTTATAATAAAAGCATTTTTAATTTTTTAAACACCATTTTAAGGACAAAATTATTAGCCTCTTTACGCTACATATTTTTTCCAACATTTTACAGAACAAACCATCATACAATTCTAATATATATAATATTTTATACTGTTACTATTACCATTATACTATTACCATTATACTGTTTATACTATTATACTGTTTTATATTATATTATATAATACTGTATATGCACCATGTATATACACACACACGCACAATGTTTCTGGTTTTTTATAAAATGATGTAGAAAAACAAGGGAATAATTGAAGGAAAAAGAAAAAAGTTTTGCAAATAAATGAAGCTTTAAAATAAGCACTTTTTCTAGACAATCGGTTTGGGTCTTCAAAACATTTTCGGAGAAAAAGGTGGGCCTTGAAGTAAAAAAGGTTGAGAACCCCTGATATAGTATATAGTGTCCTTCCAAAAAAAAAAAAAAAGTCAATTATTTCTGCTCAGATCAGTGTTTTGTGTCTAAATATTTAAGTTTGTGGCAGTAGCGGTGTAATAAGCTGCATAATGTACATCTAGCCGTATGAAATGTGTTTTATTCTGCAATAACAACCAGCGTGACATACATTATTCCTTACAATAGTCCATTCAAAACTCTCTTGAACTGCTAAAGCTGTGCAAATATAACAGCACACCTTAATATATTCATCAGCCAATCAGAATCATGCAGTCATCAGCCCCATAGTATAATATAAAATAGTGCATTATTATTTCAAACTGTTTTCATTAGAATATATTACAATATGTTGTTGTTGTTTTAATTTGGATAATAATATATCAATACAAATGGGTTTCATGCCACTAAAAGATTGATGTCCTATCTTAGATAAATGTATTTATTTATAATATAGTTGTTGTGTTAGTTGAGTTATAATTTGAATTTGTTGTGATTTCTTCATGTCTTACATGTTTGGGAGGGAAATATGTTCCATTTAAATGTAAGGTGAAAGGACTTTTATTTTGATAGCCACCTTTGCACAGGAAAACCACCTGGCGGCCATTTTTGAGTGTGTTTAGGGCCTACAGGAGACCCAGGTCTTCTAAAACTGATGACTTGCAAACTGTAGGAGTTATTTATGATCTCCTGAATGCTTTCTAAACACAATTACTGGAGGATTGCCTGTTTCCAGTGGATTATTGGAATCTTCTGACTAGAATCTCGACTGGATTACCTGTTGATCTACATTGGCATGCTGTTTGCAATGCAGAATCTCAGAGAAGAAACTGGGGGTGAGATTTGATTTTGAATTTTCTTCCCTCTTCCTTTTTTTTACATCTACGTTTTGCTTGGATTATTGGACATTGTATACTTGTTTTTGTCTTTATGGACTAAACTTTAGTTTCATTGTCATTGTTTGGTTTCCCAGTCATTCTTATATTCTGTTATGGTAAATTGTTGGTATATTGATTTTTGTTGTTGTTGTTTTGAAAAGTAAATGTCTGAAATGCTTTTCTGGATCTGCGGCAGTTGAAAAGGACAATATAATTCAATACAAACATAAAATACTCTGCATAACCAATAAACTTTAGAGACAGCAAGGGTTTAATTAAGTACAAAACAAATCTAGCAATGACAATTCCTCAAGCATTGGTATTGTTTATGGACTTTTGTTGTTCAATGTTCAACCAAACAACTATAAGGCATCAGAAAATGTTCAAAGTAAAAGTGCACTGTAGTTAAGCTGAGCTTTATTGTCATTTCATTTCATAAAGTGGAACGAAATGTGATGTCTCGCAGGACTACAAAGCTTAATAAATAAACAATCATAAATATAAACACAACACTGGGTGTAAGAGCTATTTTAATCCTACTGTATACTCTGTTAAAATAGTTGGGTTAAAAATACCCCAACTTATAACCCAACTATAGGTTATTATAGCACCTTTCCAACTATGGGTAATTTTAACCCAATGCATTGAGTTATTTTGATTAAATGTTATTTTTTCCATTCTGGTATTAATATTACTAGTACTACTATTAATTGTATAATTATGGCTGTGTAAATAAATAAATATCTCCGCTGGGTCCTAAAGGTGAGAATTACGACCGGATATCCTAAATGTGAGTATCTTTCCTCCAAATTAAAAAAAAAAACGGTAGAGATGAACACGAGAGGTAGAAAAAGCGTTTTATCATTTGATATAGATCGGCAATGAAGCGCGCGTTTGTATCATCAATATTTAAGAGTGCTGTTGAAACGGATATAAAAAACACGACACTGAGAGGTAATTTGATAACAAAAATAACAGCAATATTATTGCGTTAAAGCTTAAATAAACTTTATAACGCAAAAACAAAATTACGCACACATATTAATACAGCTGCTCTGTGTCAGTTAAATCAGTTGACTGTTTAAAAATTCAAAATTTTAACACAACTGGTTGAGTTATTATATAAATAACCAAATGGAGGTTAAAAATAACCCAACAAAGCACCAAATATGTTTAACTCAACCATTGGGTTAAATAAATAACTCATCGTGTTTTAGAGTGTCCTTTTGCCTTCAGAACTGCCTTTAATCCTTCGTGGCATAGATTCAACAAGATACTGGAAATATTCCTCAGAGATTTTGCTCCATATTGACATGATAGCTTCACGCAGTTGCTGCAGATTTGTCGGCTGCACATCCATGATGCCAATCTCCCGTTCCACCACATCCCAAAGGTGCTCTATTGGATTGAGCTCTGGTGACTGGGGAGGCCATTTAAGTACAGTGAACTCATTGTCATGTTCAAGAAACCAGTCTGAGATGATTCGCGCTTTATGACATGCTGCGTTATCCTGCTGGAAGTAGCCATCAGAAGATGGAGACACTGTGGTCATAGAGGGATGGACATGGTCAGCAACAATACTCCTGTAGCCTGTGGCATAGACACAATGCTCAATTGTATGATTGGTCAGTACTCTTTTCACCACTGATATTTAGGTGCTCTAAACTGATTTGGACACATTAGAACAAACTAAAAGATCAGTCCTAGTGGTCTCAAGCACTTTTAATTCTTCTGTCATCCAGTGTCCAGACTAACAGCTTCATAAGATATGATTGTTTGAAATAATAATGCATTTCTGAATAATATCAGGGCTTAATTCTCAAAATCAATATTTTGTGAATGTTGCGTAACTCATTTTCGAATGGTGTAATCTGATCTCAGACATCAGATTTACCTCTAAAATGATCTAACACTAATCTACCTTAACTAATCTATCTAATTGCACTAATCCACCCTAACTGAGAGTCCATCTGAGGTCAAACCTCTCACATTTTAATTAATGAGGTTGATGCCTGTACACAGAGACACCTGTAATGCACAACTGTGACAAATGCTTGATTATTTTAGCCAATCCAGACTTATTGGAAATGCATTCATCAGCCTACGTTTTTACAAAATGTAAAACCCCAATGCAATCTCATAGCAATTCATAACTTTTTGATTGAGTGGCCAATTCGTATTAGTTTGCATTCTCAATCGTAAGTTTTAGCAGGATTGCACATGGGGGCACAACACCATTTAAAAATCATGTGTGAATTTGTACGTATAAGCCACTTTTTTTAAACAATAATTAAATATCTTCAGCTTACTCAAGTTAAACACTTAAATTTAAGATCTCCTTCATACATTTTGGCAGGATTTGAACAACCCTCAATGAGGGTGTAGTGTTAGAGGTGGGGTTTGGGGGTGCGCTAGCATTTAAATATGTTTTTTTTTATTAATTATACTGTTTGAGTTCTCACACATTTGCCACTTTTCTAACAGTAAGTAAAATACTTATATTTCCTCGTGATATGGGGCTGAAAATACATTGTTTCAGGTAGGTTTCATTGATGTCCACTAGAGGGCGCTGCCTACATGAAATGCGTACATTTGGTTGTATAATTTAGATACACGTTCTTTTTGCATTTAGAAAACCACTGATCCAAACCCTTTCCCAAACCAATAGTGTTTCAAAAGCAAACCTTTGAGAAAACGTGCTCTTCTTCAGATAGATTTACCTTGATTTTACATGATTTTTATCTTTTATCTGTAAAATTGCGCTTTTTTTTGGGTTTGGTTACAGAACAGACCACTGTTGTCCAATGACCTGCCTAATTAGCCTAAATTGCCTAGTTAACCTAATTAACCTAGTTAAGCAAGTAATTTAGCGACTTTTCCAGCAATAAGTAAAATACTGTACGTATATTTCCTCATAAGATCGGACTGAAAATGCAATGCTCCAGGTAGGTTTCAAAACTGACATCCACTAGAGGGTGCTGTTTACATGAGATGCATGTTTGTATGTACATTTAACATTACATAAATTTGTAAAATAAGCATGCTTTCACTTTCGTATTTGACATGAAACGCTCATTTACCGGTGGTACTGATGACATCCCGCCCTACTCATAATTCTCTCTTCATATAGCCATATATATTTTATTACATATTTATAATACACTGTGGCCGGGCTCAGATCGTTTTGCTTTCTCACTACAATCGATCCGCTCCAGAGTTCGTTTCAATCGAGCCGAGACCACCTAGTTCAGGCGATCTCGGAGCGATTGTTTTGGCGCGGATTCGAGTGCGATTGCTGGATTCACATATGCCAAATGAACTGCGCTAACTGGGGAAATGCGCCAGGTTTCGAAACAAAAGTCTAGGTGTGAAAGCACCCTAGGAAAAAAAAAAAAGGTTTGCCCTTGTAATCTTTAATTGAAAGATTAGGTCAGTCTGAGATATTGGGCGTGGCTAACACACTTAACCACGCCCCTCCAGCTGTCAGTTTTGACAACAAACAGAAATGGTGAGTAGGAGGAGTCTGCTAGGTTGTAGTAACTCTCCCCAAACCCTTTTCCCCATCTATCTGAATGAAACGCCTACTTTACTACATCCAATCAGCTCGCAGTTGAAAAAACAAGCCACGCCCACTGTTTTCTCTTTAAATATACTGTTTCTCTAGGAACTGCGTCACAATATGAAAACAAAAAATGGTTGCAGCTTCCGATTCATGCTGGCTTTAAAGTTGGTTTTTGAGGTTTCACAGAAATCTAAAGTGAAATGTATTCCCAATGAGCATGTTGATTTTAGGCTCGTGTTTTAAAGATTTGATTTTTCCCTTCAGAAGGGTGTGTGTTTTTGCAGGTCTACAGGTGTGTGTGTGTGCTGTAAAGTTTTCTCCATGTGCAGCAGATGAATGAGAGAATCCGGCATATGGCGGAGCAGCAGCTCAGTGTTTGTCCCTGCTGGTTTGAGCTCAGATCTGTGTCGAATTCGAGTTTCAGCCTTTTTGATGTTGGCCTAAATAACATCCAGATCTATAATCTAGATCATTTGAACTACTTTTAAAGTTTGAAAGCTGAAACTCGCCGGTTTGTGCAACTTATACTATAGATTTGAAGAGTTTAGCAGTATCTGCTCTCTAACAATATCAACAAGGTTTAACTGTCTCTAAATGATTCATTCATTTTTCTTCGGTTTAGTCCCTTTATTCATCAGAAATCGCCACAGTGGAATGAATCGCCAACTATTCCGGCATATGTTTTATACAATGGATGCCCTTCCAGCTGCAACCCAGTCCTGGGAAACACCCATACACACTCATTCACTCACAGTAGGCCCTAAAGCTCATGTGTTTGGACTGTGGGGGATCCCGAGGTGTTCCAAGGCCAGCCGAGAGACATACAGTAGTTCCTTCAGCGTGTCCTGGGTCTTCCCCAAAACCTCCTCCCGGTGGGACTTGCCTGAAACACCTTCCTAGGTAGGCGTCCAGAAGGCATCCGAAATAGATGCCCGAGCCACCTCAGCTGGCTTCTTTCGATGTAGAGGAGCAGCAGCTCTACTCTGAGCTCCTCCCGGGTGACCGAGCTCCTCATTCGATCTGTAAGGGTGCGCCCTGCAACCCTGTGAAGGAAACCCACTTCAGCTGTGAAATCGAGAGCTTTGCCTTTCATTTTTATCTCGGCTTAGTCATTTTATTAATCAGGGGTTGCCACAGTGGAATGAACCACCAGCTACTCCAGCATATGTTTTATGCAGTGAATGCCCTTCCAGCTGCTACCCATCTTTGGGAAACATCCACACACACTCATTCACACACATACACTACGGACAATTTAGCTTACCCAGTTCACCTGTACCACATGTCTTGTGACTGTGGGGGTAACCGGAGCACCCGAAGGAAACTCACGCCAACAAAGAGAGAACATGCAAACTCCACATATAAATGCCAAGCCAAGCCGAACCAGCAACCTTCTTTCTGTGAGGTGATCGTGCTATCCACTCTACCCACCCTATGATAAATATTACCAACGTAAACATTAGGTAAGCAGGTTACATTGTAACCCAGTGTCCTAACAACACGCTATGTGACAAGATTTGCAGTTGTAGCAGAGGCCAGCTAGTAAAGTGTTGTGGTGTTCTAGCGACAGACGCTAGAGACCATAGCCTTTAGCCTCCTTGGTAGAGCAGCTGACTTCCATGTGGAAAGTCTCCGGTTCGATCCTAGCTCAGAGTGGGTTTGGTGGTGTAGGACCGGTCGGGTTACATTGGTGCCGTGACCCGGATGGGAGTGAGGTTGAGGGAGGTGAGTGTAGTGTAGTGAAGTGCTGTGCAGGTAAACCTCTCTCCTCTGACCTCTAAAGATGCTCTACCAAGGAGGCTAAAACCATGGCCTCTAGCATCTGTCGCTAGAGCAATCGACTCTCATGCAGAAAGTCGCCGATTCGATCCCAGCTCAGAGCAGGTTGGGTGGTGTAGTACCGGCAGGGTTACACAGTGATAAGCAATTTGGCTTTTTGCACCAGATGAAACACGACAGAAATGTAAACACAGCCATTCAGAAGCACAGAATAGTGCACTCGCTGCACTCCAACGAAATGGTAATTTTTATCATCTAATTAATACATATTTAACATTATTAAATGCAGATGCTGAATCACTAATATGTGTGAGTTACAGTTCTGAAGTTCAATTTCAAACGGCTTATTTTATTTTCCAGATCTGAGGTGAACTATCTGCTGCTGCTTTCAGTAGTATGGCAATAAATGCCATGTAAAGTGGCATTCAAACTCGCGTTATTAGCATTTAACACTGAATAAAGCACATGAGGTGTACCTGAGGGGATAATTCTCATTTTCACCTGTGAGAAATAGAAGCCGTTTCTAAAATATACATTTCAGGTGTTGGTGTTGTTGTAAAACTCCTTTATATAATGGAAAATATTCCTTATATCGTGTGCCGTTGCTTTTATATAGAACACAATTAAAATTAGCCTTTAGACTCGATAGTCAGGCTTGCTCTTGTTGGTGTCCTCAATCTGGCAACCTGCTCTTGCATTTTAAAACAGATGTGCAATACCTATATCAACCACTAGCTGTCAAACTTTCAACCTTTGAAATTGCATTGTGAAAATTGCTGTATATTTTACAGTGAATGTATAGATACAATTCTGTAAATACATATACAGCAAGATAAGTTTCTGTCAAATATGTTACTGTAGATACTACAGGAAATTAACAATGCAATTAATTAGTTAATAGTTACTAATAAAATTACTAGGTTACTAATAACCTTAACTTTTTCCGAATTTGATTGTAATTCAGTAATGTGCACCCTTCTAAAGCTGCTCTGAAGCAATAATTATTGTGGAAACCACTATACAAATGAACTTGAATTGAATTGAATGGTAGCTTCTACAGTTTATTCATTCATATCACAGTTGCTTTCATCTGAATGTTTGTTTAATAAAGTGAAGGTGAACAAATAGTGATTGAGTTTAGTGTTTATCTGATGTGACCTTCAACCTGCTTCATCATTTAAAACTACTGACGTGGGTTATTTACCAACGCTCTTGCCTTTCACTTGCCCTTTAGGTGTAGATGAGCATTTGATGTGCAAGCGGGAAACATCTACATCTGTGTGTGTGTGTGTGTGTGTGTGTGTGTGTGTGTGTGTGTGTGTGCGCGCCTTCTGCTCACTCCCTGCAGCGCCGATGATAACGGCGACAGCAGAAACATGACGTCCTTTCCAGTCATCAGGGAGCAAAATCAGAGTTCATCCTTAAGAAAGCGAGGTCAAGCTATCGCAGAGAAAACCATTTTAATAAACTGGAAAACTAAAGATTGCATTCATATTAAACACTGAACTAAATAGAATATATGGAAATATTCCTCAGAGATTTTGCTCCATATTGACATGAGAGCATCACACAGTTGCTGCAGATTTGTCGGCTGCACATCCATGATGCCAATCTCCCGTTCCACCACATCCCAAAGGTGCTCTATTGGATTGAGAGCTGGTGACTGTGGAGGCCATTTGAGTACAGTGAACTCATTGTCATGTTCAAGAAACCAGTCTGAGATGATTCACGCTTTATGACATGGTGTGTTATCCTGCTGGAAGTAGCCATCAGAAGATGGGGACACTGTGGTCATAAAAGGATGGGCAGGGTCAAGCTTTCATGTTGTTGATGCCAAATTCTGACCCAACCATTCGATTCAATTCAGTTCACCTTTATTTGTATAGCGCTTTATAATGTAGATTTTGTCAAAGCAGCTTCACATAAAAGGTCACAGTAAATAGGAACAGTGTAGTTCAGTTTGTAGTGTTTAAGTTCAGTTCAGTTTAGCTCAGTTCAGTGTGGTTTAATAATCACTACTGAGAGTCCAAACACTGAAGAGCAAATCCAACGATGCAGCTCTACAGATCCTGAACCATGCAAGCCAGTGGCGACAGCGGAGAGGGAAAAAAAACTTCACTAATGGTGAAAGTGAAGAAAAAAAACCTTGAGAGAAACCAGGCTCAGTTGGGCACGACCATTTTAATTTCTCCGCTGGACAAACGTCTTGTGCAGAGCTGCAGTCTCAGCGGCGGAGGCTGGAAGCTGGCCTCAGCAAAGACTCGTCTGTCTCTGGAGCGTCACAGGAATCAGCCTCATGTTCTCCACTCCTCCATGACCACCAGAGTAGCTGCTCAGGATACGGCCTGGTCCAGGATATGGAAACCTTGGGATCATCTTGTGTTGGTCTTGGATCGAATCCGTGACTCTGCATAGTCTGAGGGCCTCGAGAAGAGTATCCCCAGGTGGAAATGGAGAATAAAGAGAATAATTGGCGTATCTGCTGTTCATAGTGTATATAAACAAGAATGTGGCAGCAGAAATTGAGACTCATCAGACCAGGAAACATTTTTCCAATCTTTTAATGTCCAATTTCGGTGAGCCTGTGCCATTTGTAGTGCGTTCAGAGATGCAGACCTCTGTTGTAACGAGTGGTTATTTGAGTTACTGTTGCCTTTCTATCAGCTGGAACCAGTCTGGTCATTCTCCTCTGACCTCTGGCATCAACAAGGCATTTGCGCCCACAGAACTGCAGCTAACTGGATGTTTTCTCTTTTTCAGATCATTCTCTGTAAACCCTAGAGATGGTTGTGCGCTTAAATCCCAGTAGATCAGCAGTTTCTGAAATACTCAGACCAGCCCGTCTGGCACTAACAACCATGCTACGTTCAAAGTCCCTTAAACCCCCTTTCTTCCCCATTCTGATGCTCGCTTTGAACTGCAGCAGATCGTCTTGACCATGTCTACATGCCTAAATGCATTGAGTTGCTGCCATGTGATTGGCTGATTAGAAATTTGCGTTACCAAGCAATTGGACAGGTGTACCTAATGAAATGGCGGGTGAGTGTATATAAACATAATTAGTATAGTATGGCAAGCCATGTTGACATTTAATTTATAACCCGTACTAGTATCTATATATAAGTACTAGCAGCATATAATAAACAAGTACTTCTTGTCTATTTAGTCGGTACTATCTATTATGTAATAGTATCCAATAAATAGGTACTACTATCTGTTAATTAGGTACTAGTATCTAATAAATAAGTACTAGTACCTAATAATTTACTACTAGTACATAAACAATATGTATAGTCCCAGCTGGAATACATAGTAGTCAAAACTGAATAGTTGATATCTCAATGACAGATCCCCATAGAAATCAATGGAAAAAATTATATTTGTAACTAGCCATTATTAAAATAACTACTAGTATCTAATAAATAAGAACTAGTATCTATTTAATGGGTACTAGTATCTAATAAATGAGTACTGGTATCTATTTCACAGGTTATAGTATCTAATGAATAAGCACTAGTACTTAATGGAAAATATACTACTATCTAAGAAATAAGCAGTAGTAACATGAAAATAGATACTAGGGCAGGTTATAATATAGATTTAGCCATACATATGGATGTTGTCTATGTGTACATGTTTAATGAAGTGTATTTGTATTAAATATGAGCTAACGAACTAAAACAACATTAACAAAGATGAATAAATACTGTAATAAATGTATTATTAGTAGTTTGTTCATGTTAGTAAGTACATAAACTAATGCACCACTATTTTAAAGTGTTCAATTCAATTCACCGTTATTTGTATAGCGCTTATACAATGTAGATTGTGTCAAAGCAGCTTCACATAAAAGGTAACAGTAAATTGGAACAGTGTAGTTCAGTTTGTAGTGTTTAAGTTCAGTTTAGTTTAGAGAAACCAGGCTCAGTTGGGCACGATCATTTTAATTTCTCCGCTGGCCAAACGTCTTGTGCAGAGCTGCAGTCTCAGTGGCGGAGGCTGGAAGCTGGCCTCAGCGAAGATTCGTCTGTCCCTGGAGCGTCACAGGAATCAGTCTCATGTTCTCCACTCCTCCATGACCACCACAGTAGCTGCTTGGGATACAGCCTGGTCCAGGATATGGAAACCTTGGTATCATCTCGTCGTTGGTCTTGGATCGAATCAGTGACTCTGCATAGTCTGAGGGCCTCAGGAAGAGTATCCCCAGGTGGAAATGGAGAATAAAGAGAATAATTAGCGTAGCTGCTGTTCATAGTGTATATAAACAAGATGCAGAACCTGTGTGGAAGCCCCCTAAGTGGTGCACTAAGTGTATGCTTTACTGAACAGATAGGTCTTTAATCTAGTTTTGAATTGGGAGAGTGTGTCTGAGCCTCGTACGTTATCAGGAAGGCTATTCCAGAGTTTAGGAGCTATAAATGAGAAGGCTCGACCTCCTTTACTCGACTTTGCTATTCTAGGTACTACCAGAAGCCAGTTACCTGATATATTACATTGGAAAAAGGGACATTAACACACAAACATGTGTCCATCTGTACCAACATCTGGAATCCATTTCTTCAATATCTAAATATATTTCAATCGCCCTGAACTAAACCCACACACTCTTCCACTCACAACTTCTGTTTAACAGAGATTTTCTTCAACACATTTCTAATCATAATAGTTTTAATAACTCATTTCTTATAACTGATTTCTTTTCTCTTTGCCGTGATGACAGCATGCAATATTTGACTAGACAAGGTTAATTAGGGTAAAGTTAGGGTAATTAGGCAAGTCATTGAATAACAGTGGTTTGTTCTGTATAAACATTACAAAACAAATATTGCTTAAGGGGGCTAATAATATTAACCTTAAAATGGTGTAAAAAAATTAAAAACTGCTTTTATTCTAGCCAAAATAAAACAAATAAGACTTCCTCCAGAAGAAAAAAATATTAGAGGAAATACTGTGCAAAATTCCTTGCAATACAAAAAAGAAAGCAGGGTCAAGGTGGCAGACTGGCTGTAGCACTGCTTAATAACGCATGCATTTGTCCTTGAGCAGATGTCCCTGTATGCATGTGTGCATTTTACACGTGGCATCCTCTCATAGAGAGTCTCTGGAAACACTCTTCAAGCATTAAACCCGAGCGCCTGCAGACATGAAGGGCTCTCACTAACATAAGAGTAATCCCTGCTTAAGTTCAGTGCTAAACCACAGCGGCGACCCTGCGCATCCCAATCAGTCGCTCGTCAGTTTCCACACGTCTGTTTCAGCTCTTAACGCTGAGCTCTGGGACATTTGTCTCCTTAAACTCTATATGAGGAGAACACGGGTAACCAGGATGACTCTCAGCTTACATTACGAACATCTTCATTATTTCCACTTCATGCTGAGGGCTTTTTTGTACCTCTTTAGGGCTCTATTTTATCGATAGGCGCAAAGTCTAAAGCTCATGGCGCAAAAGCATTAAGGATGCGTTTGAATCCATGTTTGCTATTTTAAGGACTGAAAAATACGCTCTGCGCCTGGCGCATGGTCTAACAGGGTTGTGCTTAATCTCTTGAATGAGTTATGGGTGTGTTTTGATCTTAACGTGGATTAAACCAATCAGAGTCTCATCTCACATTCCCTTTAAGAGTCAGTTGCGTCACGCCGTGGTGCATTTGCTATTTACATGGAAGACTTTGTAAGTGGAAAGACTGAACCCTTCACTAGCGAGAAAACAGTTAAACAGAGCATCTGCAGCGCGAGGATAAAGAACAAGCCTCCTCCAATCAGCCTCTTTACTTTTACTCTTTACTTTACTCCTTTACTTTCTTGGATAAGGAAACGGTGTTGTACACACTTCACTAAAGACACCCATTTGCCTACATTCATTCATTCATTTTCTTTTTTCAGCTTAGTCCCTTTTTAATCTGGGGTCGCCACAGAGGAACCAACCGCCAACTTATCCAGCACATGTTTTACACAGTGGATGCCTTTCCAGCTGCAACCCATCACTGGGAAACACCCATACACTCTCATTCACACTCATACACCACGGACAATTTAGCTTATTCAATTCCCCTATAGCGCATGTGTTTGGACTGTGGGGGAAACCGGAGCACCCAGAGGAAACCCACACCAACACAGGAAGAACATGGAAACTCCACACAGAAATGCCAACTGACTCAGCCGAGACTCGAACGAGCTAATTTATTGCTGTGAGGCGATTGTGCTACCCACTACACCACCACGCCGCCCGCTTTCAGTATTAATGTACAACTTAAATATACCAACATTGATTCTTTAACATGTATGGCACATTCTATCGTAGTACAAATGCATACCTTTATAACGGGTACAGATATGGCCACTGAGAATACACGTTTCTTCACGCGCAGTACTTTGTCACGCACGGTCACGCGCTATACTGCGGATGCAATGGATGCAATTTTCATTAAAAATTAAAATAAATAAATAAAAAAAAACACATTTCTGTGCTTTACGCAATAGCCACCAGGTGGCGCAAGGAACAACCGCTTTTCTATTGACTCGGTTGTCATGCGTGTTTAGATGCATGTACAGTATTTGTGTGCGAGAGCGCTCGATTCAGCTACGTCGATGCCTCAAGCGGCTGGGTTTCTATTTTATTTATCTATCTTGGAGATAATGTGTATATATATTTGTATTCACATATGAATACAACAGAAAGACATTAAACTCTTCAAATGACGTGTCCACTTTTGAGGGCTCAACACAATTTCATAAATCTAGATAAAAAGCCTAAGCGATATTGAAAGCATTTAAAGCTAAACAAATATCAGATATAATAAAAACATTAAATAAATCGATATAAAACAAACCAAAGCTATAACGATTTAGGAATATACAGTATAGTATAAATGAATTAAACCACTTTAGGCCATTTTGAACTTTAATTTTGGCAAAGGCTTATCTGAAAAAAAGATTTTAGATATTTTCTAAAAACGATAAACAAGAGAGTTTATTATAATTTTATTAATTTAAAATAAATATTATTTATAAAGTATTTGGATATGAGAATATTAATTAAGTCGTGCAAACAGCTTATTTTTTACAAACAGATTAATTAAATCATAAATGAAGACGGAAAGGAATTGAAAGGTAGCTTCTGATGGTTTTGCTCACCCAAAAATGCTCTGTTTGCATGATTCGATTAATATCATTGGATCTAAATACTTTATAAATAATATTACAAAACAATTTTTACAAAAAATTTCTGATTTGTAAAATGAAAGTTCAAAATGGCTTAAAAACGGTTTAATTTATTTGTATTGTATATGCTTATTATTGTAACAAGGGGAGTGGCAGAGACAACTGAGGTGCGGGTCCACGTGCAGGTTTATTCAAAGTCAGAGAGGCAATGGTCAACACAGGTGCAAACAGATGTATAAAGGCAGTCCAGAATCGTAGTCAAACACAGGCGAGAGGTCGGTAGACAGGCAGCAGACAAGGAGAAAGGTAAACCAGGCAAAGATAACAAAACACGGAGGACCAAGACTAAGGGAAACGTAGATAGATAACAAGACTCGGCAATGGAAATGAGAGTGTGTGTGGTTTAAGTAATGTCTGTAATCAGTCTTTGACAATGCTCAGGTGGTGCGGGTGTAATCAGTAGAGACTTGGAGCAGGTGTGAGTATGTGTGTGGCTTGACTGAATATGTAGTCCATTAATGGAGGAATTGTAGTCCTTGTGTGTGAGATCCAGCGAACTGGGAGTTATGATCGCTGATGATCGTGACAATTATAGCTTTTGTTTGTTTTATATAGGTTTATTTAACTTGTTTGAGTTATATCCCATACTTGTAATTCTGGAAAGCATTTCAGTAGCCTATAGATTATTTTACCATCACAGTGGCAGCTTTTACACCTGTATTTCTAAGAGAGAAACCAATCAGACTTTCAGATGCAACGTGAAATTGGTCACATATTGTAGATGACACGCACTCAAGATCATTTTAGAAGTAAAACAACGTTCAGAGAAGCTGGGACTGTCTAATTTCCAGCCTGATCTCACGAGAAAACGTAAGTATCTTACGTTTTGACAGTTTAGTGGCTAATTCGTAAGAGTTCAGTCGTACGAAATGGTACGATTTTAAAAAGGAGGCGTGGCACCTAACCCCGCCCCTAAACCCAACCGTAATTAGAGGATGAGCAAATCGTACTAAATTGTACGAATTAGATCGTACGAATTCGTACGAATTAGCCACTAAAAAAAGTTACGAATTGCCGTGAGATTGTCTCATCTCATTGCTTTCTAGGCTACAAGACTGAGCCTAACAATAATTTTCTCATTAAATACTAATGTGTAATGTGATCTCTTAAGAACTATGTTCATGTTCACTCAAAAGGGGTCACCCTAAGGTGGGACTCTTTCAAAAGGTAAATTTAAATACCATAGGGTACAGTATGGACCCCTTAGATAACTTAAAGGCACTGCTGTAGATCAAAAATATATCTTTTATAAGGAGCATCGTCAGAAAGAAATACCAATCAGACTTTCAGAGGCAACGTGAAATTGTAGAGGACACACATGGGAGTTCATTTTAGGAGTCAAACTAAATTCAGAGAAGCTGTCTAATTTCTAATCTCATTGCTTTCTAGGATACAAGACTGAGATGTGGACGGGTTTCATTAATACTTTTCTCATTACATACATACCAATGTGTAATGTGATTTCTTAAGAGCTATGAGAAACATCTGAGCTCATATTCACACAAGTCAAATCACTTTTATTGTCACATCATCAAAAGCTTAGGTGCTGGCTTCAGACGGTACAAAATACAGATAGTGCAAATACAATGACAGTGCAAAATACAGACAGTGAAAATACAAGTAAAACACACAAAATAAAACAAAGTTTGCTGGGAGCTCGCAACACGGCGGCCATGCTCGGCGCCATCTTGATGACATATACAAAAGTGGTCATCCTGTGGTGGTTCCCTTTCAAAAGGTAAATTTGTGTACTTTAAATACCTTTAGTAATTAATTTAGTAACTAAATACGATCTCCAAAGACTACGTCGAATAGTTCGGACTGCTGAGCGAATCACTGGTACAACCCTTCCTACTCCCCAAGAACTGTACTTATCCAGAGCGAGCAGAAGGGCTGCCAAAATCACTCTGGACCCCTCACACCCAGCACACTGCCTCTTTGAACTTTTACCTTCTGGTCGACGCTACAGAGCACTGCGCACCAGAACAGCCCGACACAGAAACAGTTTCTTCCCTCAGGCAATCCATCTCATGAACACTTGAACCAACATCACTACTGCTATACACTTTTATACACATATACACTTATTTAACAACACACTTTACATGCCAATTTGCACATAACAGCTGCACATATAACGTTGTATATAGTAATAAACATGTACATACACTTGTCAATCTGTATACTGCATTCACTACTTACTTGTATTTTTATATATATATATTTATTATCTGTTTTTTGTCCTGTCTCTGTTATCCTGTTGCACTGTAGAAGCTCTGTCACCAAAACAAATTCCTCGTATGTGTGAACATACCTGGCAATAAAGCTCTTTCTGATTCTGATTCTGATTCTTTAGGGTACAATATGGTCCATATTGTACCCTAAAGGTATTTAAAGTACACAAATTTAGATAACTTATCATTATGGATCTTTTAACATGTAAGTAAATACAAAAAAAATACCTTTTATAAAGGGTATTGTCCCAGTGACAGCTTTTTATAGCTGTATTTCTGAGAGAAATATGAATCAGACTTTCAAGTGCAACGTGAAACTGAGCACATATTGTATTGCGCACACACAGGAGATCTTTTTAGGAGTTTAAAAAAAATTCAAGCTGGGACTGTCTAATTTCTCATCTCATTGCTTTCTAGGAAACAATATGTAGATGAGGTTATTAACAATTTCTCATTAAATACTAATGTGTAATGTGATCTCTTAAAAATGATGAGAAACATTTGAGCTCATAGTCATTCTCAGAAATAAACTTGAAGCTGTCAGTCTTTTAAAGGGTACAAAAATATACCTTTTATAAAGGGTTTCGTCCCAGGGGGAGCTTTTGTATTTTTAGGTACTACCTTTAGGGTACAATATGGACCCTTTCAGTATTAATGTACAACTTAAAGATACTAATATTGACTCTTTAACATGTAAGACACATCCTATCGTGGTACTTATGCATACCTTTTATAATGAGTACACTGTAAAAAAAAATCTATGAATAAGTAGTCTTGACAGCATATGTTTTTAGTTCACTGTAAGTTAATCATGTTCTAACTTAATTTAGCAAGTTATGGAAGCAGTTTTAAGTCGGTTTAAAGAGCCCCTATTATACATGAAATATGGTCATCTTTTGATTGTAAGGGTCTCCAACAGCAGTCTAATATGCATGCAGAGTAAACGAGGCAACAATTTAATCACACTTGTGAAATGGAGGAAGAAACTGATCCATGATGCACTGATCCATGTTCTGACAGTCTTAACTGATCCTTCCTTTAACAAACGGCCGATGAAGTCTTCTTTGTAAGCATGTAGTTTCCAGAAGCACTCGAACTGCTCAAGGCTGAGCTTTCATCTTTGGGTAGACTGTCAATAATATCCATCTGCACAGCGTGACTTCATTCGACCTGTGTGTGTGTGTGTGTGTGTGTGTGTGTGTGTGTGTGTGTGTGTGTGTGTGTGTGTGTGTGTGTGTGTGTGTGTGTGTGTGTGGCTTTTTTTTTCTGTTAGTGGGGTGGGGCCGCAGGGTCCGCAGGTTTCAAATCTCCCGGGTTTGTGCGCGCAACTACTTGTGTTTCGTAGTCGCGTCATCACGAAACACCTAATGACTCGTTATCAAGACGACTCGTTTGAAGCACTATGAGTCGACTCTTTTATAGATGAATCAATAGCTTTAACCACTGTACACTTATAGATGTAAGCCTTAGCTGGATATTTCACTTCACTTAGAGCTGTGTTACACACTACATGGAAGGGCATTTTCAAAAACCCATAATAGGGGCTCTTTAACATTAAGCTAAGTTCGATGGACTCATAAGGTTATTTTGATTTAGCTTAAAAATTTAAGTCAACCAGGATTTTTTTTGACAGTGTACTGTCCAAGTGACTGCTTTTATACCTGTATTTCTGAGAGAAATACAAATCACATGTGAAATTGTAGAGGACACACACATGGGAGACCATTTTAGGAGTAAAAACAAAATTCAGAGACGCTGGAACTGCCTAATTTCTCATCTCATTGCTTTCTAGGAAACAATATGTGGATGAGTCTATTACCGATTTCTCGTTAAATACTAATGTGTGATGTGATCTCTTAAAATAAACGAGAAACATTTGAGCTCATAATCATTCTCAGAAATAAAGGTAAAGTTGTCAGTCTTTCAAAAGGTAAATTTTTGTACTTTGTGTGTACCTACAATATGAACCCTTTAGGTAACTATACAACTTAAAGGTACCAACATCCTTCCTTTAACATGCAAGTACAAAAATAAACCTTTTATAAAGGGTATATCGTCCCAGTGACAGCTTTTGTACCTGTATTTCTGAAAGAAATACCAATGAGACATTCAGATGCAATATGAAATATTAGAGGACACACATGGGAGATCATTTTAGGAGTAAAAAACAAAATTCAGAGAAGCTGGAACTGTCTAATTTCTCATTTCATTGATTTCTAGGAGACAATATGTGGATGAGTCTATTATTAATTTCTCATTGAATACTAATGTGTAATGTGATCTCTTAAAAGTAATGAGAAACATTTGAGCTCATAGTCATTCTCAGAAATAAAGGAAAAGCTGTCAGTCTTTCAAAAAATACAAAAATATATCTCTTATCAAGAGTATCGTCCCAGTGGCAGCATTTTTACTTTTAGGTACTGCCTTAAAGGTACAATATGAACCCTTTGAGCTGTCACTGGAGTGGTAGCTTTTCAAAAGGTACACATTTGTATCTGAAGGGTCCATATTGGTACCTCAAAGGCATATATTAGCACCTAAAAATGTTAAGAGCAACACTTTTGTACTTTTTAGGTACTAAAATGTACCCTTGTGGTATTAATATGGACCTTTTAGGTACAATATTGTACCTTTCGAAAAGGTACCACCCCAGTGACAGCTCGCGTACCTTTATTTCGGAGAGTGTACAACTTAAAGATACTAATATTGAGTCTTTAACTTGTAGGACAGTACATCTATCGTAGTACAAATGCATACCTTTTATAAATGGTACCATCACAGTGACCGCTTTTATACCTGTATTTCTGAGAGAAATACCAATCAGACTTACAGATGCAATGTGGAATTGACAACATATTGTAGAGGACACACACACGAGATCATATTAGGAGTAAAACAAAATTCAGAGAAGCTGGAACTGTCTAATTTCTCATCTCATTGATTTCTAGGAGACAATATGTGGATGAGTCTATTATTAATTTCTCATTGAATACTAATGTGTAATGTGATCTCTTAAAATAAACGAGAAACATTTGAGCTCATAGTCATTCTCAGAAATAAACTTAAAGCTGTCAGTCTTTCAAAGAATACAAAAATATATCTCTCATCAAGAGTATCGTCCCAGTGGCAGCGTTTGTACTTTTAGGTACTGCCTTTAAGGTACAATATAAACCCTTTCAGTACCATTGTACACTCTCAGAAATAAAGGTACGCGAGCTGTCACTGGGGTGGTACCTTTTCAAAAGGTACACAATGTATCTGAAGGGTCCATATTGGTTCCTCAAAGGCATATATTAGCACCTAAAAATGTTAAGAGCAACACTTTTGTACTTTTTAGGTACTATGCACTCTTGCGGTATTAATATGGACCTATTAGGTACAATATTGTACCTTTCGAAAAGGTACCACCCCAGTGACAGCTCGCGTACCTTTATTTCTGTGAGTGTACAACTTAAAGATACTAATATTGAGTCTTTAACTTGTAAGACAGTACATCTATCGTAGTACAAATGCTTATCTTTTATAAATGGTACCATCACAGTGACCGCTTTTATACCTGTATTTCTGAGAGAAATACCAATCAGACTTACAGATGCAATGTGGAATTGGCAACATATTGTAGAGGACACACACACGAGATCATATTAGGAGTAAAACAAAATTCAGAAAAGCTGGGACTGTCTGATTTCTCATCTCATTGCTTTTTAGGGTACAAGACTGAAATGTGGACGAGGCTATTAATAATTTTCTCATGAAATACTAATGTGTAATGTGATCTCTTAAGAACTATGAGAAACATCTGAGCTCATATTCATTCTCAGAAATGAACAAGCTGTCACTCTTTCAATTTTTGTACTTTGTATATCTACAATATGGACCCTTAGGTACTAATATACAACTTTAAAGGTATCAATATTGATCCTTTAACATGTAAGAACAAAAATAAAGCTTTATAAAAGGGTGTATCATCACAGTGACCGCTTTTGTACTTGTATTTCTGAGAGAAATTACGAATCAGACTTTCAAATTCAATGTGAAATTGGCCACATATTGCAGAGGAGATCTTTTTAGGAGTAAAATAATTCAGAGTAGCTGTGATTGCTTTTTATTTAATCTCCCTGCTGTCTAGAAGAATCGATCGAGCCGTTAAAGAGACCTCATTGCTATTTTCCCCCGTTCCTGTGGGATGTCCAGTCATTGCAACACCCCCGTGTTTACCGTGTGGTGTGGACTGAAGCTCTTAACATTCATCCAGTGGTTGGTGTGGGATCCGCGCGCGTCTTTCTCTCCCGCAGCATCAGCACCACCACCACCATCATCATCATCTCCCGCGCTCGTCATGGAAACCCGTCTTCCTCATTCATGATGTGATGCGCGCTCGCGCTTTCTCATCATCATTATCAGTATCGGCGGCGGCGGATTGACACTATAGCGGATTCTCTCTGCTCTTCTCTAGAGGATGTACCGTGTTACCGGAGGTAAACGGCGGAGAGTCTTACCGGGGGCCCTTCCGTGAGAAACGAGCGAGGACGGAGAGGACACAGACGCGGATTGTTTTATATTGGTGCCTCGATCTGTGCGGTGAGTGAACCTGACATCAACGCTGACATGCTAAACGTGCGCCAAAAATGAATGACACACGCACGTCTGAACAGAACGGCGCTGTCAAACATGCATGTTAATTTCTGCTGCATCGGGTCTGACGCATTTTGCAGTTGTCTGTGTGCCAGGGGCCAAAGCTGGAGCTCAATTCAGTCTGTTTTGTTTCTCTCGCTGTTAAAGTTTAATTATTTACACTCTAAAAGAAACGCTGGGATGCTTTAACCCAACGTTGGGTCAAAATATGCACCTGGCATTGGGCTGTTGCTGTTTGCGTTCAATTAAATTTGAATTGTACTTTTTAACCCAATGGTTGGTTTGTCCATATTTGACCCAACAAAGCAACCCAGCATTTTTAGAGTGCATAATGTTTTTTTTTTTTTTAAACTTGTTCCTTTCAAGATTCTGCTTGTGTTTATATGCCAAAGTTGTTCCATTAATTGACTTTAAATGCGTGAGAGCTGGTGCACATGTCTGACGTCACAATCCAGCATTCATAGCAGGATATTTGCTTTAAACACTGTATTTCTGTGTAGTTTCTCTGAAATCATCAGGGTTAACTCTTCGATGACAGTGTAGTTACTGTAAGGTATACAGTTTATTATCAGTGTAATGAAGTAAGCTGTGTTGTAATAATACAAAGTTGGTTCAAATATGGACAAATTCAAAAAAATTTTCAATTGAACTTAAATTACCCTTTTTTACCCAACGATTATATTTGTCCGTTTTTGACCCAACACTGGGTTAAAGCAACCCAACATTTGTTTTTTAGAATCCACATTCTTTTTGTGATTCTGTTTGATCTCTGGTTTATATGCCAAGGTTGTTTGGTTAATTGACTTTAAATGCGTGAGAGCTGCTGCACATGTCTGACTTCACAACCCAGCATTCATAGCAGGATATTTTCCTTACAAACTGTATTTCTTTGTAGTTTGAAAGCTGAAATCATCACGGTTTTTCGATGTCGGTAGTTAGACAGTGTTTGTTGTCAGTGCGTCAAAGTAAAATGTTTATTACACTCTTTAAAAATGTGGGGTTGTTTTAACCAAACATTGTATCAAATATTGACCAATGCAATATTTTTTTCCCCCTAATTGAACTTAAATGACACTTTTTAACCCAACCTTTGGGTTTTTCCATATTTGACCCAACAAAGCAACCCAGCATCTTTTTATAGTGCATTATACGTTCATTAATTTGTGTTTAGAATCCTTGTTCTTTTCCCAATTGAGTTTGCTCTTGTGTTTGTATGCCAAAGTTGTTCTGTTCATTGACTTTTAATGCGTGAGAGCTGGTGCACATGTCTGACTTCACAACCCAGCATTCATAGCAGGATATTTGCTTTAAATACTGTATTTCTGTGTAGTTTCTCTGAAATCATCAGGGTTAACTCTTTGATGACAGTGTAGTTACTGTAAGATATGCTGATTATTATCAGTGTAATGAAGTAAGCTGTGTTGTAATAATACAAAGTTGGTTCAAATATTGACAAATTCAAAAAAAAAAATTTTCAATTGTACTTAAATTACGCTTTTTAACCCAACGGTTGGATTTGTCCATTTTTGACCCAACACTGGGTTAAAGCAACCCAACATTTATTTTTTAGAATCCACATTCTTTTTGTGATTCTGTTTGTTCTTGTGTTTATGTGCCAAAGTTGCTTCGTTAATTGACTTTAAATGCGTGAGAGCTGCTGCACATGTTTGACGTCACAACCCAGCATTCATAGCAGGATATTTTCCTTACAAACTGTTTTTCTTAGTAGTTTGTCTGAAAAACATCATGGTTGCCTCTTCGATGGGGTCTAGTTAGTGTAAGTTTGTTGACAGTGTATCGAAGTAAGCTAGGTTGTAATAACCCAAAGTTGGTTCAAACATGGACAAATCCAATTGAGTTATTAGTTGTTCCGTTAATTGACTTTAAATGCGTGAAAGCTGGTGCACATGTCTGGCGTCACAACCCAGCGTTCATAGCAGGATATTTTCCTTAAACACTGTATTTCTTAATAGATTGTCTGAAATCAGCAAGGTTAACTATTCTATGTAGGTAGTAAGCTTGATGTTGTTTGTTGTCGGGGTATCAAAGTAAAATATGCAGATGTGTAGATATTATTACATTCCTAAAATATGTGGGGTTGGATTAATCCAATGTTGGGTCAAATATGGTCAAATCCAACTTTTTTTTTCAGTTGAACTTAAATGACACTTTTCAACACAACGGTTGGGGTTTGTTCAGTTTAGACCCAACACTGGCTATTAGTGACCCATCAAATTTTACAATGCAGCATGTTTTTTTTTAATTTGTTTTTGTGTTTACATGCCTGTTCTGTTAATTGTCACAGTTAACTCTTCGATGTGATGTAGTTAGCTAGATGCTGTTTGTTTTCGGTGTATAAAGGTAAGATATTTAAATGTGTAGGTATTTATTAAACTTTTAAGAAATGCAGGGTTATATTAACCCAATATTGGGTCAAATATGGACAAATTCAATTGTTTTTTTTCCAAATAAACTTAAATGACACTTTTTAGCCCAACCTTTGGGTTTGTCCATATTTGACTCAACAAAGAAACCCAGCATCTTGTCAGAAACCCTCATCGATGTCAGTGTAGTTGGCTAGATGTTGTTTGTTGTCAGTGAATCAAAGTAAAATATGCAGATGTGTAGATGATTATTACATTCTTAAAAATGCTGGGTTGTATTAACCCAACGTTGGGTCATATATGGTCAAATCAAGTTTTTTTTTGTTTTTTGTTGTAATTAAATGACACTTTCAACCCAATGTTTTTTTTTCTTTTCTTTTTTGACCCAACACTTGGTTATAGTAACTCATCTAGTTTTTGAATGCAGTATGGGTTAATTTTGTTGTTGTTTAGAATCCACATTCTTTTCGTGATTCTGTTTGTTCTTGTGTTTATATGCCAAAGTTGTTCTGTTAATTGACTTTAAATGCGTGAGAGTTGGTGCACAAGACATTATATGTATTTCTTTGTAGTTTCTTTGAAATCATCACGGTTAACTCTTCGATGTGATGTAGTTAGCTAGATGCTGTTTGTTTTCAGTGTATAAAGGTAAGATATTTAAATGTGTAGGTATTTATTAAACTTTTAAGAAATGCAGGGTTATATTAACCCAATATTGGGTTAAATATGGACAAATTCAATAGTTTTTTCCAAATTAACTTAAATGACACTTTTTAACCCAACCTTTGGGTTTGTCCATATTTGACCCAACAAAGAAACCCAGCATCTTTTTATAGTGCATTATACGTTCATTAATTTGTGTTTAAAATCCACATTCTTTTTGTGATTCTGTTAGTTCTTGTGTTTATATGCCAAAGTTGTTCTGTTCAATGACTTTAAATGCGTGAGAGCTGCTGCACATGTCTGACATCACAATCCAGCATTCATAGCAGGATATTTGCTTTAAACACTGTATTTCTGTGTAGTTTGTCTGACATCATCACGGTTAACTCATCAATGTCAGTGTAGTTGGCTAGATGTTGTTTGTTGTCAGCGTATCAAAGTAAAATATGCAGATGTGTAGATGTTTACTACATTCTTAAAAAATGCTGGGTTGTATTAACCCATCGTTGGGTCAGATATGGTCAAATGGAGTATTTTTTGGTTGTAATTAAATGACACATTTTCAACCCAACGTTTTAAATTTTTTTTATTTTTGACCCAACACTGGGTTATAGTGACCCATCTAGTTTTAGAATGCAGTATAGGTTAATTTTTTGTTGTTGTTTAGAATCCACATTCTTTTTGTGAATCTGTGTGTTCTTGTGTTTATATGCCAAAGTTGTTCGGTTAATTGACTTTAAATGCGTGAGAGCTGCTGCACATGTCTGACGTCACAACCCAGCATTCATAGCAGGATATTTGCTTTAAACACTGTATTTCTGTGTAGTTTGTCTGAAATCATCACGGTTAACTCTTCGATGTCAGTGTAGTTTGCTAGATGCTGTTTGCTGTCAGTGGATCAAAGTAAAATATGCAGATGTGTAGACAATTATAACACTCTTAAAAAAATGTGTGGTTGTACCCAGCATTGGGTAAAAGGTGGACAAACCCAACGTTAGGATATTTTTTGCATTAATTTTCTTTTCGGCTTATTCCCTTTATTAATCCGGGGTCGCCACAGCGGAATGAACCGCCAACTTATCCAACACATGTTTTACGCACCGGATGCCCTTCCAGCTGCAACCCATCTCTGGGAAACATCCATACACACTCACTCATTCACTATGGACAATTTAGTGTTCCCAATTCACCTGTACCGCATGTCTTTTGGACTGTGGGGGAAACCGGAGCACCCGGAGGACACCCACGCAGGGAGAACATGCAAACTCCACAAAGAAACGCCAACTGACCCAGCCGAGGCTCAAACCAGCAACCTTTTTGCTGTGAGGCGACAGCACTACCTACTGCGCCACTGCCTCGCCATAATTTTTGCAATAAAATTAAATGGCACTTTTTAACCCAACAGTTGGGTTTGTCCATATTTGATTCAACATGCAATTAAAAATATATTTTTGTTGCTTGTTCAAACTACTTTTATTTAAAATGAGCTGAAACAACGCAAATCTAGTTTTTAAGATGACATGACATTGCTTGGAACTCAGCATTTTTTACAGTGTTGGGTTACATCAACAACAACCCAGCACTTTTTTTTAGGATGTAGGGTGAAGCATTATGCCACAGCCACATCACCCTGCAGCCCAACTCACTGAAGCTAAGCAGGGCTGAGCCTGGTCAGTACCTGGATAGGAAACCACATGAGTAAACTAGGTTGCTGTTGGAAGTGGCACTAGTGAGGCCAGCAGGGGGCGCTCAACCTGTGGTCTGTGTGAGTCCTAACACCACAGTATAGTGAAAGGGACACTATACTGTCAGTGAGTGCCATCTATTAGATGAGATGTTAAACCGAGGTCCTCTCTGTGGTCATTAAAAATCCCATGGCACTTCTCACAAAGAGTAGGGGTGTAACCTCGGTGTCCTGGCCGAATTCCCTCCATCGGCCTAAACCCATTATGGCCTCTCTACTGATTTGGCTCTATCACCATCTCTCTATAGTTGGTGTGTGGTTAGCGCACTGGTGCCGTTGTCCTGTGGCTGCCGTCGCATCATCCAAATGGATGCTGCACACAGGTGGTGGTGTAGAGAGACCCCCCCCCCTCATAATTGTTAAGCACTTTGGGTGTATGACCGTACATGATAAATGCGCTAGTCAGTCATTTGTTTTAATTGCTTGAGCATCTTTAATAGAGCCGTTTACTCTTTATTATCCTCAGAGATGTTTTGTATAATTCCATTTACTGCATCACACTTAATGCACATCTGACATGTAGGTGAACTGTACTTATTGAATATGAGCAGATGTTTTATTTCTTCTTACCTGAACTGACCCGCAGCTTATACTTTCCGTTTTCCTCAGCCGTGTAGAATCAGGTGCTCTTTGTTTATCTGTGGTCTGTCTGGCTGTAAGCGTTCATTATTTGTCTGCAGCGTGTCTGAAACGCATCATTAACTCTTTAAGTTAATTGTCTAAGTATAGTTACTGTAGAAGAGGCTGTTGCCATGGTAGCGCAGTAAACAGACAGTTCCTTTCATGAGACACTAATCAACTTTATTTTGTTGATATTGTAACTGTAAGGGATCCTGATATTGGGTTGTCATGGCATCAGATTTAACACGTTTGAAAAGCAGAGAAGAGATTCAGTGGGAGACAAGATACTTAAAAGAGCACTTTACCCATAAAAGGACCATTCAGCCAGGATCTTTATGCAACTCCTGCCTTTTAATGACTTTTCATATTGACCACGTCTATTAAAAAATAGCATGAAAGCTTCAGTCAGACATATGTAGTTCTACATTTAATATTTATGCATTAAAAAAATACAAAGTCTATCAACTTGGATTGGATCACTCATCGGCCACTTTATTAGGTACACCTGTCCAACTGCTTGCTAACGCAAATTTCTTATCAGCCAATCACATGGCAGCAACTCAATGCATTTAGGCATGTAGACATGGTCAAGACGATCTGCTGCAAATCAAAGCGAGCATCAGAATGGGGAAGAAAAGGGGTTTAAGGGATTTTTAACGTGGCATGGTTGTTGGTGCCAGATGGGCTGGTCTGGGTATTTCAGAAACTGCTGATCTACTGGGATTTTCACGCACAACCATCACTAGGGTTTACAGAGAATGGTCTGAAAAAGAGTAAATATATCCAGTGAGTGGCAGTTCTGTGGGCGCAAATGCCTTGTTGATGCCGGTGGTCGGTGGTCCAATGGCCAGACTGGATCCAGCTGATAGACAGGCAACAGTAACTCAAATAACCACTGGAAACTGAGGCAACAATTCACACAGGCTCACCAAAACTGGACAATAGAAGATTGGAGAAACGTTGCCTGGTCTGATGAGTCTCCATTTCTGCTGCCACATTCAGATGGTCGGGTCACAATTTGGCATCAACAACATGAAAGCATGGATCCATCCTGCCTTGTGTCAACTGGCTAGTGGTGGTGGTGTAATGGTGTGGGGGATATTTTCTTGGCACACTTTGGGCTCATTAGTACCAATTGAGCATCGTGTCAACACCACAGCCTAACTTTTAACCCTGAAATGGGAGAAACTCTGGGTTTTTCGTTTCAAAATGGCAGGTTTGTTGAACTGGAGAAAGCAGGGTAAGTCAAGCCTGTTTCTGAAAGAGAGGTAACTATAACTCCGGGTCAGTTACTGTGGTAACTTTGTGAACCTAACCTGGTCAGGAGCAGGTTTATTCTTTAAACTCAGAGTTTCTGTCGGTCTCCTCCCCTTTTTTAAAGACGAAGCGGTATTTCTCGACTTAGCCTTATGTTTCCACCCACCTATTTTAATGCTCATTTTGGATATGCATATAAAAACGATTGATGCACATACCTTTTGAAAATACACATAAAAACACGTGCATAACTGAGGACGATAAACTTTTATTCAATAGAAAAGATGCGCATAAACTACGATGTAAACACTTTTACTGAACAAATTCCAGTATGTGCATTAAAAAAAGGTTTTGTTATAAGAGATCATGTGATGATGAAAATGTGTGTGAAAGGACAAACCAGCAGGCTGAGCACACTGTAACACATCTGAAATGTTGTTTTGGTCATTCTAAAACACCTTAACCGTTTCAGTGTTAATGTTATTATATTATTAATGACCTCCAGAGCGTCTGGAGCGTGTCAAGAGCGTCTGTTCTCCGCATCTCATGGCTTCAAACGCCCCCACGCGTTCATTGTGTGTCAGCATTGTCTTCTGAGGCACAAGTACATTTATTAAATAAAGAAAAGATTGACGCAGCTTCTTCTACCGCAGTAAATTCCGTTTTTACTGTTGATATTTGGCGTCCGTTTAATCAGGAAGTGTTGATTTTGTTCTCTTTGACTCGATGGATGGAAACGCTGCATCTTTTATGCGTTATTCCAGTTTTGCACATAAATTTAATTTATATATTTGGATGGAAACAGCTATTGCCTATATTTCAGTCCCACAAAGAACAAAGTCACGTACGAGAATGGCTTGTCCTTTTTTTTAATGAATAATTAGCTTAAATTCACTGACAGGGACATGTGCTGTAACTAGATTATTGGGATTATTATTCTTTCTAAAAACTATTGTTCTGCTTACATTCTAAATGTCATAGCAACCTCTATAACTTGATCAATAAAAAAGGCAGACACACACAAGTGCACTTTTACATCTATTAAAACAGATCAACGTGTGTGAAAGTGGGAACACGTGTAAAATCTTTATAAAGTCACACATTACATATTTTATCATATTTAAATACATTAAATGTAAAATTCTGCATTAACTTGAGCAGTTATGTTTTCCTACGTTAACTGTCTCAGTTTCCCTGATGCAGTGGAGTTGCTTTTTTAGATATATGCTCATATTTGCTATAACTTTGCATGAGCACATCAACTTCAGCTGGGGAAACAAATGCTGATCTCTCTTTTAAGATGTTGCCATAGTCAGTCGTAATATCTGCGCTCCATTGATAATGCCTTTTTAACTCTGAGTTGATATACTCAAAGTTGATTGACCTGACTCAGATCAGCTACTCTGAAACCGAAAACTCTGAGTTTTTAATCTCTCCGTAAATCAACTCAGACTTCAAGTTTAAACTCAGAGTTGGTTGATCCTCCTTACTGAAACAGGCCCAATGTCTCATAGCATTGTTTACGAACAGTCCAAAACATTGGTTTTGGTATAAATATTTTAAGAGCAAAATAAATCAGTATTCAGACTCCCAAAATGGTGAGTCTAAATAGCGATTATCATGTTTATGTTTACGCTACATTCATTCTTCCTTGGCGGGGCGCCACACCAAAATTCACCCCGCCGCTGCTACATTACTTCTCATTTAAAGTCGTTGTTTTTTTAATAGCGGGATATAAGCTCACCAAAACGTGTTAAAAGGTAAGTGAATTATAACAGCGCAAACTTTTCTGTAATCATAGTAGTGCTGTGCGTCATTTGTTTAACCCTTCAAGGTGACATCCTGACTGACTGACTGGTGCGTGAGGCTAGCAAACATGGCGTAGCTTTCAGTTAAGATGAACACGGTTTCCATAATTATACTTTAAAGATAATAGATAATGCTTTATAATACTTTGAAATGTATAGATGACTTTATCTTGCTGGAGTTTATAGCCATTTCACTTTACTTCAGGGAGCATTAATGCCGCTTGGTTGGTCTTTTGGAGACATAAATATTTCTGGCAAATCTAATACATGTTAGAGACATACTCGTTACATAAACGCACTAAATCTCACTTCAGCAGCGTTTATTTGAGAGCGCACAAGAAAATCTGCACTTGAGCAAAGTATATATGAGGGTGTGCAAGAAGTTTTATGCATGAACAGAGAAAATTGGCGCGCAAGCAAAGAGACTCACACTACATTAATGCGATCTTGTCTTGTGATACTGCGCTCACGACATTTTTCATTGAAATAACGCCACAGGTAGTTGGTGGATCTGTGTAAAAGGCCCAACAGAGTCTGCCGCCACAGCTGGAAAAAATTTTAGAGGAAACACTAGCCGCGTTTCCACTATCGCGCCTAAAGCGGGCGAGCCAAGGCCAGTCGCGTTTCCACTATCACTTCCGGGGCGTAATCGGGCCAAAGCGGGGCTTCCTTGGGGCCAGCGTCCGGCCTTTTTCGGCCCGCTGAATACCTTGGGCCAAGGAGGGCCAACTGGGGCTTCGGGGCGGGGTTACGTACAAAGGCGGAGTTTTCCTGTCAGGTAAAGAGACAAGATGCTTTCTTCCTTTACATTTGTTTTGCTATCGCGCTTAATCAACTCACTAAGAAGAAGAAAAAATAAATGCCGCCGAACTCGAATGTCCTTATCCAGGGATCGCTGTCTGGCCTTACACCAACAGACCACAAACAGTAAAAAAGCAATCGCTTCGGTGTTCTCCATCTTCCAGCTCTCGTAGTGATGCCAGGTTGTGTTTGTGGTTATAATTTGAGTTTTTTGTTCCCGCTGAAGTGGGCGGGTTGTGTGACGGGTTGTGTGACGTTTGATTCGGGGGACGTTCTGGGGGCGGTGTTTGCGTGACGCGCTGCGAGCAACTAGCCCGACAGTAGAAACGCGACATGATTTCGGCCTCATTTCTCAACCTCCCGGGCTATTGGCCCGGCCTGGCCCGATTAAAGCCCTGGCTCGCACTGGCCCGATAGTGGAAATGCGGCTACTGCGTTCAGTAAGAGTATTAGTCAGTTTTATTTGAACAAAGAATGCATAAAGTTGCTTCTTTTGTTTTCCAATGAAATAAAGCGCCAGACGGATTGTGCAAATATACCTTTAAGCTTTCATTATACATTCTCTGTTTCTGAAGGTCAAAGATACCCGTTCTGATGGTTTTGCATTGGTGTTAACCCAGGCCTGGATTGGCTAATCGGGAGGACCGGGAGAATTCCCGATGGGCCGGTCTGTTTTTTGGCGGCGAGGGCCGGTGTCCCTAGCTGCTTCCACTTTCAGCAGTCACACTTTATTTATTTATACATTTATTTGACCATAGCCTCACTCTTTTTATTCATTATTTTGCTGCCGCCCCGCTCTTATTTTCTCGCAGCTCCGTGAGCAAAATGCAGCCTGCAGGTCATTCGACCCCAAACAGCGGCACCTTGGTGAAAATAAGAATTTGAATAATTAATATTAATGAATATTACACCTGCTCAATAAAATTAGATGATTCATTACATTCACAAATCTGACATAACTTACATAACTTACATTGGGTTACTTATGTAGGTGTAAATATTTTATTTTTATTTTTTGTGCGATTACCATTACAAAGGACTGGATATCCTCAAAGAAATTTGCACAGAATATATATTCAGATATAAAGGACATTGTGATGTTTTCAAGAATAGTGTTGGAGATTTAGCCAGCCTTTAATGTTTAATGTAAAACATTTGAAGTTCTAAAGCAGCTGTGTCCTTGAAAAAGACGTGATAGTGTCATTAGAAACTGAATTGGAAATGACCTTATTTTAATATGGTCAGTCGTGAGGTGAGGTGGGCTGGTCTAAGGCTTGAAATTCCAGAGCTCCCTCTCCGGCCCCGTGTTAACCAGCCTCCAGGGCGTCTTTCACTGCTGCTTTAATGTCGAGAGACACGAGCCACTGATATATTCTCATTGTCGCTAAACTGTAAGCAAAAAGCAGTCAGCGATTGATCCCAGAGTCCCACAGCTGGCTGATATAACACATATTTAGGGCTCTTCTCCCCCCAGATGTTCTTCCCGCGCTGGCGAGGATCCAGCTGGCGTCTGCAGCCAGGATTGGTTCTCTCGGCGGGTACCAGACCGCGGTTGGACGGGACCTTCGGTAATTAAAAGCCTGTTGTACTGGCAGGGGGGTTGATTGATTGCGCTTTTGGGTGTTGTGGCGAATCTAAAGACCGCACCGGGTGCGTCGCTCAGCTCCGCGAATAAATCAGCATTTAAAACAAACATTAGCGTTCGTCTCAATTAGCGGAGGCGCGGTGGGTCACCGGCACGCTCTCAGCCGCAGGAGGACAAACCCCGACACACAACAACCATTAGACGACAGGCGCTTTTAATGAAACACTTTATATGTGTGATGTCAACAGGGATTTATCTTTTTGGCAGGGATGCAGGATGAGGCTCAAACCGAGCGATCAGGATCCAAAATCAACCATTTCTACACCTGCCGATGGCGAGTGGACTGAGAAATAGCTTATGGATTTCTAGATATTTTAGTTTTGGTAAATATTTCAGATTTATTGTAGATATATACAGTATTTGTGCTCTACTGATAATGGAATAGCTCTCTAAATCTAATAAGAAGTCTCTTCTGCGCAGTAAATTGTGAAGCAGTTCATGTAGCCTCTTAAAGTGGAATTATTGTAGTGTGATTTTGTGATGAAACATTTCTGATGCACTTTTTAAAAAATTCTGGGTTGTTGTAACCCAGTGTTGGGTCTGATATGGGCAAACCTAAGATGTCATTTTTGTTTTCAATTAAATTAAATTTTTTTTAACCCAACAGTCCATATTTGACCCATAATTGAGTCATAAAGGTCACAATTGACTCTTCTTATTTATCTGGAAACCATTCTCTTTTTTTATTATTAATATTTTTTCCGGGTTCAAGGTGACCCAAGCTCTATTCCCACCTCGAGGTCCAATGCCGATCCTTCCCCTCTCTCTGCTCCCCACACTTTATACGTGTGATGATGTGTCCCTTTTTTGGAATAAATTAATAGATTTCTTTAAAGTTCATGTATTTTAAAGTGTGATTTATTCCAGTAGTCCAAAGAATCATAACTCCTGAACATGCGACACTGCAGAATCAAATTATTATAGTGTGATGATTTAGTGATGAAGCATTTCTGATGCACTCAACAAAATGCTGGGTTGTTTTAAATCAGTAATTTTTTTGTTTTGAATTAAATTGAAATGACACTTTTAACCCAACAATTAAGTTTGTCCATATTTGACCCATAATTGGATTACAACAACCCAGATGTTTTTAAAACATGTCTAAAGACAGTTCAAACAAATACAGAAATATAAATTTTCTTTCACCATCTTATGTGATGCGAAACACTTTATATGTGTGATGTCAACAGGGATTTATCTTTTTTGGCAGGGATGCAGGATGAGGCTCAAACCGAATTCAAAATGAACCATTTCTACACCTGCCAATGGCGTGTGGACTGAGAAGTGGACTAGCTGTACAATTTGTTGGGATAGATTTTATTCAAAAATAGATTTTTGTGCTGTAATGAAAGTGGAATCGAGTTTTAGTTTCATAAAGAAGTCTCTTCTGCTCCAAACCAAGTCTACATGTTTGAATGCAGTAAATTGTGCAATTGTGCAACCCATCACTGGGAAACACTCATGCACACACACATCCACTAAGGCAAATTTTGTTAATCCAATTCCGAGCACCTGGAGGAAACTCACGCCAACATGGGAAGAACATGCAAACTCCACACAGAAATATCAACTGACCCAGCCACGGCTCCAACCAGCGACCTTCTTGCTGTGCAACATTGGGTTCTTTACCGTGCCAACATTGGGTTCATTGTTTTACTCTTAAAGTTAAATGACACATTTTAAACCCAACTGTTTGTCCATATTTGACCTAACACTAGGTTACAGCAACCCAGCATCTTATGAGTGTATTCTCAAAGTTGAAAACCTCTGTGCTTCTCCAGATTCATAGATTAGGACGTTTATGACAGCATTGATTTAAATAGTGTGAAATCATGTCATTTTATACATGCAGGCGACACAGTGGCTCAGTGGTTAGCACTGTCGTCTCACAGTAAAAAGGTTGCTGGTTCGAGTTCTGGCTGGGACAGATGGAATTTCTGTGTGGAGTTTGTATGTTCTCTCCATGCTGGCATGGGTTTCCTCTGGGTGCTCCGGTTTCTCCCACAGTCCAAAGAAATGTGCTATAGGGGAATTGAATAAACTAGTGTGTATGTTTCCCAGTGATGGGTTGCAGCTGGAAGGGCATCCGCTGTGTAAAACAAATGCTGGATAAGTTGAGGGTTCTTTCCGCTGTGGCTAAATCAACTAGACCGAAGGAAAATGAATGAATGATTTATACATGCATTTGCCGTCACTTTTAATTAAATTAAGTAAAGTTTATTTATAAACTAATTTGGAGAGGATCACGTACTTATGATTGCTTGCAGCCGGCCCCGCATTATTCAATTTATGATTCACCAATCAGACGATTCCTAAGCCACTATAAATACCTACAAGTTTCAAATGACAGCCATATTCATTTTGAAGAATCCCCCCTTCCACCCCTACTCCTCCTCCTTTCCTAGATGGGTGGCACGTTGGCCCAGTTGTTAGCACTGTTGCCTCACAGCAAGAACGTCACTGGTTCTAGTCCTTACCAAGCCAGCCGACATTTCTGAGCGGAGGTTACACGTTCTTCCCATGCTCACGTGGGTTTCCCCCAGGTTCCGGTTTCCTCCCACCATCCAAAAACATGCAACTTAAATTAATTGACTAATCCAAATCAGCACCATAGACATGCTCCTAGTAAGTATTTATCTCATAAGAGCAATCACTCTCTGTTCATTAGTTACTACAGCAGGGGAGTTCTCGAGATCTACCTGAGCTCAAACTCCCCTCTCGCTTCGCAAATGGGAGGGAGCCCCGGGCTCGAGGATCTTATGAGTTCAGGGCTCTCTCCCGGGACAGCAGGACAAACACGCTTCATAATCAATCATCAGCAAAGTGTGAACTCTTGAATACATTTTTACATCATGTTTTGCGTTTATTTTCAGATATGTTCTAGACAAACTTGAAATGTTTCACTCTGAGTTTGTAAGATGTGTGTTGTGTCATTCGCTGATGTTTTCTTCAGATGCTTTGCATGTCTTGCATTCTGCATCACTGAGGGTCAGCCTATCATTCTCAGAGTTCAGTGTAAGCTGTATACTGCCTTGCCAACTGGTGGATAGCTGTTTAATGTATTTGCCAAGACTAGTTTTTACTCGTGTTTTTTTTGGCAAATGTTGTTTTTGGACCCTGCGTTCAGTGCATTGAAAAGAACAACACACGAGTGGTAAATGAATGCTTTTGTAAATAGCGTTGCTCTCAGTTTTGCATTGTTTAGATGCATCCACACAGCAAAATCCTCTGAGTAAAATTGACTCAGTTCAGAGTGTATTTGGTCCCTCTCTAAATTGAGTAAAAGTTAAGCTGCGGTCACACTGGGCTTTGTGTGTGCAAAATTCTGTCGTGTGGCGCTGCGAAAAGGGGCGGGATTAAACAAGATGATTAGACATTAAAAAAGCGAGCGATTGCTCCATGTTTTAAATTTCTGTCCAGAGAGGTCGTGTTTTGATACTCGATTGGTCTCATGCAGTTAAGTGATGTGATTTCGCAGGTCAGAGTTCACCAAGCTTGAACTTTGCACCGCAGCAACCTGCGAAACTTAACGCATGACCCCGCGTTTCCGGTCTGACGCATTCACGTGCGTATGAATGGAAGTCTATGGGAGAAAAAGTCAAGTGTGACCGCAGCTTTAAAGTCAATGAGAGAGTGATAGGACTATTTAAACGATGATTAAGCACTGATGATGAACACCTGCTGCTAATAAGCAAAAACAGAAGAGAAACACAAAACTATATCTGACTTTCAGTCACAGCCTTAGATAAAATAATCTGAAATGAAACACATTGAATCTCTCAAAATCTCAGCAGAGGATCATTGAGCAACTCCTTTACTTATTACCAACCTGTTTGGCCTTATTTCTGACTCTACAGAATTCCATATAGTGATGTTAATGATAGTGAACTGATTAAGTAATTTTGAATGATGTTTTATCACGAAAGTATCACTGTGTATCAAGAGAATTGAACTCAGCAATACTTTTATCAAGTTATAAAATGCACTGAACATCTGAAACACTCAAAACACACAGACATAAATAATCAGCATATTTTTCACAATGATGGTGAGGTGTTTATTTTCCCCCTGCAGTTCATGCTGGGAAATATGGACGAATGTTGTATGATTCTCCTAGCCTGAACTGCGATTAAAAAATATCTAACCATTGTTGAGATGCATACACTGATTCTTAATGTATGTGTCTTTAAACTAATTCAGATGCTCAATGCGTTTAAAAAAATTAATAAAATCACAGTTGAGGTCCATTCTCTTGAAAAACACAGAATTTTGTCTCTTGAATGACAAATCATTATTTTAACATAATTTGCAAAGCTAACAGTATGTAAAGTTAAACTTTTAAACATTAAGAATTGCCATAACAAGCAAAAAAACACTAACATTAGAAATCAAGTCAAAGAGCCCAAGAAAATCAACCACTGTTTTCCACGATGACATAAGAAAAAAAGTTTTCTATTGTATTATTATTATTATTATTATTATTATTATTATTATTATTATTATTGTAAAATGTAAATAACTAAAACAGTGAATTCTCAATAAATCATATATAGATTTTTGTGGACATCTGAGTCAAAGAGGTTAAGCTACGGTCACACTGGGCTTTTCCTCCCATCGACTTCCATTTATACGCACAGAATGACGCGAATGCGTCAGACCGGAAACGCAAGGTCATGCGTCAAGTTTCGCAGTTGGCTGCGGTGCAGTTCAAGCTTTGTGAACTCTGAACTGCGAAGTCCCATCACTTGACTGCGTGAGACCAATCGAGGATCAAAACATGACCTCTCTGGACAGAAATTTAAAACATGGAGCAATCGCTCACTTTTTTTAATGTCTAATCATCTTGTTTAATCCTGCCCCTTTTCGCAGCGCTGCACGACAGAATTTCGAACACACAAAGCCCAGTGTGACCGTAGCTTTAGTCAAACAGGTTAATAATAAATGAATCTGCTGCTGCTGTTTGAAGTCAGATGTAGTTTTGTGTTTCTCTTGTGTTTCTGCTTGTTAGCAGTAGGTGTTCATCATCAGTGCTTAATCATCGCTTAATTAATCCCTTCATTGTCTCATTAACTTTAACTCTGCTGCTGAGTAAAGCTGCGGTCACACTGGGCTTTTCTTCCTATAGACTTCCATTCATACGCACGCGAATGCGTCAGACCGGAAACGCAGGGTCATGCGTCAACTTTCGCAGGTTGCTGCAGTGCAAAGTTCAAGCTTGGTGAACTCTGACCTGCGAAATCGCATCACTTGACTGCATGAGACCAATCGAGGATCAAAACAGGACCTCTCTGGACAGAAATTTAAAACATGGAGGAATCGCTCGCTTTTTTTAAATGTCTAATCATCTTGTTTAATCCCGCCCCTTTTCGCAGCGCCGTACGACAGAATTTCGCACACACAAAGCCCAGTGTGACAGCAGCTTAACTTTTGCTCAATTTAGAGAGGGACCAAATACACTTTCAATCAATTTTACTCAGAGGATTTTGCCGTGTACTGTACATTTCCAGACTATAAAGCACCAAACCACATGTTAGGTTATGGTTGCTGTTTCCCAGAGTATAAACTCATTGGTATTGATCCAGTTAACTGAAATTCATGGGGCAGTGTCTTTTTTATTAGGTTTATAAATTTAAATGACTAATATATCCAGCTGTATATCTCCAGATTGTTGTGCTGCTATGATAGCTGACCTGAAAGAGAACGCTGACAGGAGAAGACAGATTATACTAATGTCACCTTGCACTTGCGTTGCACTATGCAATGCTGGCTGACGTTTCAGATCATGAGAAATCAATCTGCTGTACTTTAAATGCCTTATTGTCAGCCTGCTTTAACCTGATTATATTGCAAAAATGAGAAAAGCAGCTTTACATTTGATGGAATAGCAGAACAAAAGCCAATGCAAGTGTGTATGTGTGTACTGTTTGCATTACATCATCCCTTTCTCATTGTTTTGACACATGCGGGACACTTGAGATGCGCTCACAGTTGTTCTTGTGCGAATCATACAGCAATGCAAAAACACTATATTAGCTTTCTCTTCTTTAATGCTTAATAAAGCATCTACATAAGTTGATGCGTTTTTAATGATGCTTTATTGTTGCCATTTAGCATGCATATATAACACACATATCCAGTACAGGCTTATGATGCAGTTACGGTCCTGCTGATGTTAAGCATTCATCAGCTGTCAAATCATCAAAACTAAATTTATATACAGTATTGATATATTTAACCCAGGATCAGGCCTACATTTTTTTGCAGAAGCTAAAATACATTGCTCTCGATACATTTCATTGTACATTTCAAATGATAAATCCATTGGAGGGCACTGCAGTGCTATTAATATTATTACTAGTGCTGGGCAATGTTTATTATGTTTAGTAATCGCATTGTTATGCATAAAAATCAATAATTTGATCAATAATAACATGTGTGAACATGAAAAATGATTCCTACAACATTTTAGCAGTCTACCATTTATTTATTAGTTTACCACCAACTTAATGGTGTAAATCATTAACTTAAACTTAAATGGTGTAATCAAATTAAATTTACAACCAAAGATATTTGCCACTGCCAAGACATAAAGTTGCCTAATTTGTAACAGAAATTAAGTTGTGCTCAGATTTCAGAGGCTTGATTATAACATTATAACAGGACTTTATAGGCTCCATTTTGTTATAAATATGCATACAGTGAAGATGACTGTCGTATAAATATGCAGCTACATGACGCCTCAACATTTCTGTTGTCTGTTAAGTTAATACTAAAATGAAAATAGGCAGTTCCTTGTATCAGGTTTTCATTTTATTGTTAAGAAAGTAAAACAGTGTAGCCAGGGTGATGTGAATGAGGGGTTATACAGTACACTGTTCCCTTTGAAGATTTACCCGACGTGTCCTCAGGAGTTTGTTTTCCATACCAAACTTGTGTAACAGGCTAAATTATCATATGCGTTTGTTTACATGACAAAACATGTATTTTTGACTCAAGAAGGTCCATACTGACTCCAAAGGCAGATACTGATAAGATCAGGGCCTGGTGTGTGGACTTTGGGGGTTTTACGATGTGGTCACATGTTGATTGGTCAGTTTGAATGTCTCAGTATTTGGGCTTTAGTCACATGGTCAAGAAAGATACAAAATAGATGGTAAAACGCTGCTCTGCCTCTTTTCTTTTCCTGGGCTGTCTTTCCTGGTCTGCTTTCCTCCTCTGCTCCTCTCCTCCTCTGAATCTTCTCTGACTCTACTGCAATCAGGCTAACTTCTGGGCCTGCTCTCTTTGTCTCTCTCTGCCTCCCCCTGTGTCTCTCCTTCTACCTCTGGTAACTTTAATTTTACATTTAAGCTAGGTACAATTTATATCATGCTTTATCATTCCATATTTGATCATTTTATAGTTATTTTGTAATTAATTCAGTTGTAACCATAAAGAATTACTGTCATTAAATCATCTCATTTTCAAGTATTTGTTAATTACTTTTGATTTAACATCAACACTTAACTGTTCCATATTGCAATACAATACAATGACATAATATCAACGCTCTCCTACATTTAGCTATTAATACTGCCCTTATTTCAGTTTTTGGTATAAGATTGCAGAAGGGTGGTTTGACTAGAATGTACAGTTTTTTACCATCAATACTGATAACTTTTTAGTCATTCAGCAGAACTACAGTTCGAATCGCTGTGGTTTAAAACCCAATCCTACACTTGCGAAGGCTGAACTTACACTGAAAAAAATTATTCAAGGAAGATTCCTTGGATTTACAATTTTTTTTTTACGTTAAATGGTTGTAAACAATTTATTTGGGCTGAATTTAAACAAACTAATTAAGTTGAACGTTGTTAAATTTAATTTGTTTGTTTAAATTCAACACAAATAAATTGTTTGCAACAGTTTTGCATGCAACACTTTTTTCAGTGTACAAGGAGAGGATGCTGGACTGAACTGCGTGTAGGCTTAATATTGAGGAAAAAAGCTCCAATCAGATTGAGGGATGTCCGCAGCCCCGCCTCCGTTTTCAGATCTCTCAGTTTTTCCCTATCCACTCTAACATGGAGCAGCAGCGTTTTAGAATCAAAACAGCCTCTCCAGCATTTTCAAAATGCTGTTTTCGGCGCTTAAAACTCCGGCGTAGTGTGGACAGATGACTTAACCATAGCAAAACTTATGCGTTTTAAAACTTAGTGTAAACGTGGCCTCAGAGGAGCCAAAAACATGGCTGTGAAAGAGCTTTGTTGTGGATGTTGGAGACCCTGCTGTGATTAACAGGTGTAATAAATGGCCTAATAAGTGTCAGGAAAGATGGAGTATTTACATGAGAGAAATGGAGCGTGAAATGGTGAAGTAACGCAGGGTCTTTTGTGTTGACTGTACTGTAGCTTATTTAGTAGCACATCTAATAGATTGTTCATTGTACATAAACGTGTGTCTGAAATGGCTTTAATTGCAAAATAAGGGTTTGAATGGGTGGTCCACAGTGTATTTTTAAGGCTTGGTTGTGTTTATAAGATGCAAAGCAATGTGTGCTCATGCTTTACTTGTAAAACAAACAAGAATCACGTTATTTATTTGTATATCTTACATTGATTATATGCAGCTACTCAGCTAACATGAAAACAACTGTCATATTTCTTACTTCCTCCGAAAGGCCCGCCCTCAAGAGGCTCTGATTGGTCAGCTAACATAATGTGCTTCACAGATTGGCTCATGTCACCACATCATGCCCTTACAAGCATGCGCTTTTGCGCTGTGTAAACATTGGCTGCGTCCGAAATTGCCTACTACTCAGTAGGTGCCAGGGGCGATTTTTAGGATTTTCATTTTAGGGGGGATCAGCTCATGAGGTAAAAAAATGTATAATGTAAATATATATTAATAAGCTTAACATTACATTGATAAGTAGTAATTTAATAGCAAGAAATTAATAAAAGTTCAAAAGTTTAATATGGTTGGGTTGTATGCTAAACTAGCAGTATTCCACTGTACTGCAAAAACATAGAGAGCCATCTGAGCTCTGAGTGGCTCAACACACCTGTTTACCGTAGTAAAAACACTTTCTATATTTAAGTACATTTTTGTTTCCATGTATTAAATAAACTGCCTCTGCTAATTAAACGGCTAATTTAAATATATATTTTTGAACCTGCAGGCTTATTCACATATCTGATCTGAATCGCAATAATAAATACTTTTTTTATATATATTAGACAACACAGGATGTTTCTATCTTTGTCGGTGACTGTGACAGTTAAAATGAGTACATTCACTAAGTGGTTCTGTCACTGTTTTTAATCCTTTCCGTCAAGGCTGTATTAATGCCACATGCACTAACACAAAACATGTTTTATATTGGTAGTTTTAAATTAATATGGCGAACTCTTCAATAAGAGCTACTTTTTCAAGGAAACAGCTTATGATTATAAGGTGAGCACCGATAAAACAGTAGATGGGAAACCTGATTGTTCCTCCATGACATTGGGATACAAGTGTATCTATAGCAAAGAACTGCAAATAAGCAGATATTATAACAATCTATCGATAAACACACACCTTGTTCTCTCACTCTGCACGGCTGTGGTTTGCTTATCAAATGAAAAACAAAAGACGGGTAGGAGCCGAATTCCTCCGCTGTTCCCATATCAAATTTAAAGGGGACAGAGACGATAATTTAGTGTACAGTTTATGAGCCAATTGCAAAAGTTTTAGAGGGGCTGAGAAGAAATATAGAGGGGCTACAGCCCCCCTAAAATAGGCCTAGCAACGCCCATGGTAGGTACTGCATTTGAATTTAAACATACTACTCGGCCGTTAGAAAAGTATGTTCTATACAGTATGAATGTGAGCAGTATGAATGGAATTCAGATGTACTGCATTCGCTGTTTTGTCATGGTCACGTGACCTACCTGCGTCAGTTGCGTCGCTTCGCTACCATTTATGAATTCTCTCGTGGGGCATCATGGGATAGCACAGCGATGCTCACTTTAGAATCTCGCCGGAAGTAGTAGGTTATCCAGGTACTTCTCGCATACTGATTTTTGAATTCTATGAATTCGCACATACTACTTGGCTTGCATACTGATTTTAGCATACTATAAAGTATGAAAGTATTCGGTTTCAGATGTAGCCACTGTCAGTCAGAGTAGCTGTTAGCAGTGTAAGCTGCCTGAATCAAACAGAAAAGCTGAACCTCACGCCTGGTTTCTAAAATAGCATTTTAACATGCATTCAGAATCAGCATGTGTAAGTAATATGAAACGTTCTCATATCTTTCGTAAGTTTGTAATTTGAGGTGTAGAACACAGGTAAAGCATAGAGAGGCACTTCAGCGCTGCTGAAGATTGTGGGTCTTTACAGGGGTTTGACTGATAAATATGAATTTGTAGCTAAACTGTTAGCGGTGCCAAACAGCATTTCCTGTTGTTTACGTCCTCGCTACAATATACTGTTAATGCTAGAAACTGTGCCTGTAGTTGATTAACTGTAACAAATAAAAACACTTAAAGGTTGTGGCTCACAATCCACACCATCGTTGGTTGGAGGAGTTTTAACCGAATCCAGCACTGAACTGAGAGAGATTCTGGAAGCTGTCCTTTGTCAAATGCTAGCTATATCTGTATTATAATTATCTGGAACATGATTATAAGCAAACTGTCAGCACTTCTCTCTTTGTGTCGTGTCTTTTGGAAGCCCAAATACAGAAACAGAAGAATCTCTATAGAAAAGCATCGTTTGGTCCTCTGGCCACTCCCCTTCGATGCGCAGAGTGTGTGTACGTGGTGAATGTGCGTCACCGGAAGCGTTTATGAGTTCAATAGCCTAATTTTTTTTTGTAGTCCCCAAACTTAGTTTGCTGTAGGCTTTGCTAAGCTAACTCTGTAAAAGCCAGTGTCTACCTTTACATTGAACTCTGAGCGTGTTACATTCAGAGATGTTGTTTATGTTGACACAGCTACATTACACATCAACTAAAGTCTAAAAGATAATATCATAGTGGACCATTCCTTTAATATGTTATTTTATTGATGGAAGATGGTTGATTCACCAAATTCTAGACTAGATTTACGTTGATAATCATGCTCTTTTAATACATACACAGTAGTCTATTTGGAGAGTCATCTCAATACTCAAAGAGACATTATGCCAAGACCAGAAACCGATGCAGCTAATTGGAAGATTTACAAAAGGTGGCAAGAAGACTCGGGCAGAATGTCTGTTCGTAACCTTTTGTAGAGACACAAACACGATGTATTTGAAGTGAAAATGCTAAAATAACCATTAGCTTAGACTTGCATTAATAGCAAAAGCAGCCTTCGAGCAATTTGATTCACATTCGTGCTTGTTTTAAGACTTTATCTCCACAGGCAAGTCACTCTTAACTCAATATATGCAAAGTTATTATAATAATAACACAAACCCTTGGGTGCTAAGCGTAGTACTTTATTAAAGACGAAACGCTGTATCTACAATAGCTAATTATGTATTCAACTGGATATTCCCACATTTGTGTCTGTTTAAATAAACATTGTTTAGTGTACAATTAATCAGGTTGTTGGGTGCATAAACGTCTTGCTAAAAATATGCATCTTTTTATTTCTTCTTCACATTGTTGTAGAACCAGCACATGGCTATTTCTGAATTTGGAGTCCTTTAAAAGCTCATAAAGGTGACTGAAAGCAGCTCTTCACTTCAGTAGTGTGTGTGTGTGTGTGTGTTTTTGTCCTTGACTGTGGATGTATTTTTAGCGAGGCACTGGGGGGCTTTTGTAGAGAAAATGACAGTTATATTTCCCGTCTTACAAACATTTTCACAGTAAAGTGGTTCAAGATGAAGAGGGAAAAAGGAGATCTGACAGAGGAACCGTGTCTTTGTAGAGTCGTGCATGAGTGTTTATTTACAGATCGGATGTGTCGAATGTGCCGTCACGTTCACTGGATATGCATAGACCTCCTTAAATACTTGATTCTGATTGATTCGTGGCATACATTTAATACCGAATACTGTGTGTTCTGGAATGTAAATGCTATAAAGTTCATTCGTTTTCCTTCAGCTTCGTCTCTATTTCAGAAGTCGCCACAGCGGAATGACTCGCCAACTATTCAAGTATATGTTTTACACAGCAGATGCCCTTCCAGCTGCAACTCAGTACTGGAAAACACCCATACACACACACACTCATACAATATGGCCAATTGAGTTCAACAATTCACCTATAGATTGTGGGGAAACCGGAGCACCTGGAGGAAACCCACACCAACACGGGGAGAATACTGTGTGTTCTGAATACTGTGTGTTCTGAATACTGTGTGTTCTGGAATATAAATGCTATAAAGTTCATTCGTTTTCCTTCAGCTTCGTCTCTATTTCAGAAGTCGCCACAGCGGAATGACTCGCCAACTATTCAAGTATATGTTTTACACAGCAGATGCCCTTCCAGCTGCAACTCAGTACTGGGAAGTACCCAAACACACACAAACACACACTCATACAATATGGCCAATTTAGTTCAACATTTCACCTATAGACTGTGGGGAAACTGGAGCACCTGGAGGAAACCCACACCAACACGGGGAGAACATGCAAACTCCACACAGAAACTGACAATTGACAGGACTTGAACCAGCAACCTTCTTGCTGTGAGGCCATAGTGCTACCCAATAGTGATGGGTCATTCTTGAACGAATCTTTTCTATGACTTGAGAACGATGAGTCCTCTCATGGCGTGATTCATTTGTGCAGGTGGAGTTAAAGATTAGTTCCGTTTTTGAGGCTTCTATCGGGTTTGAGTCATTCGTTCATCATGTGAAAGACCTAAGCCAATCATATGCATTTAGAGTCGGAAAAAGATTTGATCCGGTCGTTTCTCGAGTCATCGGGTTTGAGTCATCTCTCTTTACAAGCTGTCACGTGATGAATGAACGACTCAAAACCCAGAAGACGTTGGTGCCAATGGCATAGTGGGAAATGCACTGACACATGCACTCCGGTGTTCATGGCGACCCGAGTTCGATTCTCGCCTTGAGGTCGTATGCTGATCCTTCCCCTCTCTCTGCTTCCCACACTTTCCTGTCAATTCTCTCTACTGTCCTGTCCAATAAAGGTGAAAACCCCTAAAAAAATTATAAAAAACACAGAAGACTCGAAAGGTGAACTAATCATGACTCCTTCCGGCTCAGACTGTGTGCTTTGGTTAAGCTTATATGGGTCTGTGTGACATGAACAAACCTCTCAAATTTGAAGACCTGTCAGAAGACAGACTGAGCTCATATAATCATAGACAAAACACCAGGTGAACATTCATTCATTCATTTTATTTTCGCCTTAGTCACTTTATTAATCCGGGGTCGCCACAGTGTAATGAACCGCCCAGGTAAACAATAAATTATTATTTCCTTTTTCTTATAGCATTCTAGTTCTGACTTGTCTGTAGTGTGATCAATGTTTGGTTAGTTGTAGATGACTTTGGAAGCAACTCGTAACATTTTAATAATATTTTGGCTAATTGAACGAAATGAACTAAATGACTCGATAAATAAAGATTCGTTCATTTCGATCAATGAGACTCAAAGGTTCAAGTTAGTTCAATGATCCAAACTTCCCATCACTACTACCCACTTTGCCACCGTGCCACCCTTTTTATGTTCTGAATATCAGTATGTTTAAATGATCTGTTGGGTGACAGGAACTATCTAAAAATGCTGGGTTTGTAACCAACGTTGGGTCAAATATGGACAAACCGAACATTGTGTTCAATAAGGTTTAAAATGACACTTTTTAATGATTGAGTTTGTCCTTATTTAACTCAACACTGGATTATAACAACCTCCGGCCTTTTTTAAGAGTGTATTTTTAATAATGTTTGTAAAAGATTGTCCTTTTTTCCTATCATCCTGATGTACATTCACATGAAACAGTCCTGAATTGAGAGAAAAAAAAAGTAGGGGTGCATGATTTTGTTCTTTGGGAACCGATTGAATTGTTGAAAGACGGGCATTGCTAACAAAATGAAAAAAGATTCATGGAATAAATTAAGGCAGAGAAGAAATGAGATACCAAATAATAGCCCCACCCTAAAGGACTGACAGCCCCACCCTAAAGGATTGATAGCCCTGCCCTAAAGGATTGATAGCCCTGCCCTAAAGGATTGATAGCTCCGCCCTAAAGGATTGATAGCCCCGCCCCAAAGGATTGATAGGTTTGCCCTAAAGGATCGATAGCCCTGCCCTAAAGGATTGATAGCCCTGCCCTAAAGGATTGATAGCCCTGCCCTAAAGGATTGATAGCTCCGCCCTAAAGGATTGATAGCCCCGCCCCAAAGGATTGATAGCTTTGCCTTAAGGATTGATAGCCCTGCCCTAAAGGATTGATAGCCCTGCCCTAAAGGATTGATAGCTCCGCCCTAAAGGATTGATAGCCCCGCCCCAAAGGATTGATAGCTTTGCCCTAAAGGATCGATAGCCCTGCCCTAAAGGATTGATAGCCCTGCCCCAAAGGATTTATAGCCCCGCCCTAAAGGATCGATAGCCCCGCCCTAAAGGATCGATAGCCCTGCCCTAAAGGATCGATAGCCCTGCCCTAAAGGATCGATAGCTTTGCCCTAAAGGATCGATAGCTCCGCCCTAAAGGACTGATAGCTCCGCCCTAAAGGACTGATAGCCCTGCCCTAAAGGATTGATAGACCCGCCTTAAAAGACTGATAGCTCCGCCCTAAAGGCCTGATAGCTCCGTCCCAAAGCAATGATAACCTCGCCACTGGCGTAGCGTGACAAGGGGCCCCGCGTAATAGCGTGATAACTCCACCCCCCACTGAGGTTGATTTCGGCGACCCGCATTTTGCGCTATGCCACTGAACCTCGCCCTAAATGACTGATGCTTGTTAAGTGTGACATCATGCAAAGCGTATATGTATATATATATATATATATATATATATATATATATATATATATATATATATATATATATATATATATATATATATATATATGTATATATATATATATATATATATATATATATATATGTGTATATATATATATGTATATATGTCTATCCATGCGTAATATTCAATGGCCGGAATTTTTTAAAAATAAATTGTTAAAATATTGATGTCTGTGTCGCAGCAAGTACAGAGACTGTTGTGTACACCATGATTTTATATCAAATTCACTTTATTGTGTGGTATAACTGAAAAGCGGTGATAAACAAATATTTCCTCAATTCAAATGAGTAGCGGCTTGGACCCGGAAACAGCATTTCATTCATAGCAAGCGGATAGCCCCACCCTAAATGACTGATATAGTATAATATAGTGTATAGCCCTGCCCTAAACACTGATAGCTCCACCCTAAATGACTGATATAGTATAATATAGCATTTAGCCCTGCCCTAAACACTGATAGCTCCACCCTAAATGACTGATATAGTATAATATAGTGTATAGCCCTGCCCTAAACACTGATAGCTCCACCCTAAATGACTGATATAGTATAATATAGCATTTAGCCCTGCCCTAAACACTGATAGCTCCACCCTAAATGACTGATATAGTATAATATAGTGTATAGCCCTGCCCTAAACACTGATAGCTCCACCCTAAATGACTGATATAGTATAATATAGCATTTAGCCCTGCCCTAAACACTGATAGCTCCACCCTAAATGACTGATATAGTATAATATAGCATTTAGCCCTGCCCTAAACACTGATAGCTCCACCCTAAATGACTGATATAGTATAATATAGCATTTAGCCCTGCCCTAAACACTGATAGCTCCACCCTAAATGACTGATATAGTATAATATAGCATTTAGCCCTTCCCTAAACACTGATAGCTCCACCCTAAATGACTGATATAGTATAATATAGCATTTAGCCCTGCCCTAAACACTGATAGCTCCACCCTAAATGACTGATATAGTATAATATAGTGTATAGCCCTGCCCTAAACACTGATAGCTCCACCCTAAATGACTGATATAGTATAATATAGCATTTAGCCCTGCCCTAAACACTGATAGCTCCACCCTAAATGACTGATATAGTATAATATAGTGTATAGCCCTGCCCTAAACACTGATAGCTCCACCCTAAATGACTGATATAGTATAATATAGCATTTACCCCTGCCATAAACACTGATAGCTCCACCCTAAATGACTGATATAGTACAATATAGCATTTAGCCCTGCCCTAAACACTGATAGCTCCACCCTAAATGACTGATATAGTATAATATAGTGTATAGCCCTGCCCTAAACACTGATAGCTCCACCCTAAATGACTGATATAGTATAATATAGCATTTAGCCCTGCCATAAACACTGATAGCTCCACCCTAAATGACTGATATAGTATAATATAGCATTTAGCCCTGCCCTAAACACTGATAGCTCCACCCTAAATGACTGATATAGTATAATATAGTGTATAGCCCTGCCCTAAACACTGATAGCTCCACCCTAAATGACTGATATAGTATAATATAGTGTATAGCCCTGCCCTAAACACTGATAGCTCCACCCTAAATGACTGATATAGTATAATATAGTGTATAGCCCTGCCCTAAACACTGATAGCTCCACCCTAAATGACTGATATAGTATAATATAGCATTTAGCCCTGCCCTAAACACTGATAGCTCCACCCTAAATGACTGATATAGTATAATATAGTGTATAGCCCTGCCCTAAACACTGATAGCTCCACCCTAAATGACTGATATAGTATAATATAGTGTATAGCCCTGCCCTAAACACTGATAGCTCCACCCTAAATGACTGATATAGTATAATATAGTGTATAGCCCTGCCCTAAACACTGATAGCTCCACCCTAAATGACTGATATAGTATAATATAGTGTATAGCCCTGCCCTAAACACTGATAGCTCCACCCTAAAGGATTAGTGAAGAAAAGTTTTTAGGGGCCAGGGAAGGTTATGGTATTTGATTAAAGTTCACGAGGGCAAATTCATTGTTACAAAACAATGAAGTCCACAGATACGTACATCGTTTATAACATGAACCACATATGAAAATACGAAGAGTAAATTCTGATTTCATGGTAACCTTATTAACTTCAGATAACATTATACATTAATTTGACTTATATTTTTGTTTAGTTTGTTCCAACAAAGCATTGTTCTAGTCATGATAGACTTATTTCTCAGAAAACATGGTAATGAGATGCTGATTTCAAATCGCTTACTTAAAGATTTTCCTGAATCCAGAGTAGAATGTTAAAATGCACCTTTCCTCCAGGTAATACAGACCTTCCTGGCTTTGATCTCAGGTCAGTTCACTCAAGCTCGCCATATTCCTGTACTATTTATCTCCGTGATCACTGCCCTTTGTAAAGCACTTGCGCTTTAGGACATTTTCTGTCAGTTCTGATCTCTCACGGTTGTTCTCTTGAGCACGGACTGTCCTTTTCTAAAATAACCCATCACTCTCTTAGCTCGTTTAGCAGCACACAGGGAAAAAAAAAACATCTGAAAGACACACAGCACTTAACTTGCTATCATTTTCACACGACAGTCCACCTGATGTTGCTCTCGCAGCAGCTTGTGTTAAAGCTGGCACATATTATGATGCGCACGGTTTCCATTCACACGGTGCGGTCCCGCGTCACCCGCTAATTCAGACTGCTCATTATTTTACTGTCTTGCAGAATGAGACGAAGCGAGCATGAGGAGAGACAAATGGAGAGCAGATTGTTAAAGTTTAATTGAATCCATCAGAGAAATGAAGGGAGCCGGTGGTGCGTTTACGATACGAGCTCTGCATTTTTACAGTGTTTGACAGCATTCGTTTCTTTTCACACACACAGTATAACTTCCTGTAAGTGATCCGCGCCCGCGAACACTTGTCCAATCAGATGACAGCAGCGGATTTTTATGTTAAAGTCGTTGCTAGAAGGGATACAGCTGTGGTCGTAAGTTAAAGGTGCAGTATGTCAAAATGCTATTTGTTAGCATAATTTCTTTGAAACACAGTCCCTTCCCGTTCAATTCAAAGCCACGCCTGCTAAAACACGAACGCATATCTTAAAGATGACAGCAGACAACCCACTAGTTCATGTCATTCGCCAGTTAGAAAATTTACAGTACTTTATAATATCATAATTCTGAATGCAAAACTGTATTATATCAAGCATGCTTCAGTTGTGTAGCAAGCAGAACTTGTCATAATGTGCAATATATCTTACATGCAAGGATCGCTGGTCTCACTCTCTCACACGCTTTGTCCTAAAGAGACTACTGTATGCTTAGTGTTTGGCCAGCGGCGTGCAGGAAGTACACTTATTACTAATCCATACTGACATGCTGTTTCAGAGTGAATATTCATTAGCATGGTATACTAAATAGGGAGCGCGTCACAGGCTGTCATCGTTTAAAAATGAACCAATGTGAATATAAAACCAGCTTCAGCTCAGTAAAGCAGGCTAGGCTTAGCAGTGTATTTACTGATGTTTTGTTGTTGAACTAAATAAATATCTACATTATCGACTCAGTGAAAGGGCCTTATGAAACTGAAAATAGTCACAGCAATCTTTCACAGGGAGATTTCAGTGGCTGAACAACACTTCTGTGCATATAACCCATTCATAACAACACAATCTACATCAGCTTTGCTGGACTAAAATAGTTTTGAAACAGAACATGACCTGTCTAAGAGAAAACCTTCAGCCGTGGTGTCGTCCTCCCTCCAGCGGGCAAAACTAACTCCAATACTGATTCAGGATTTTAACAAGTTTTGAGTCAGCATTTGATTTTACTGCTGCCCCTCTCTCTCTCTCTCTCTCTCTCACTCTGAATGAGTGTGTATGGATGTTTCCCAGAGATGGGTTGCAGCTGGAAGGGCATCCGCTGCGTAAAACGTGCTGGATAAGTTGGCGGTTCATTCCGCTGTGGCGACCCCAGATTAATAAAGGGACTAAGCTGAAAAGAAAATGAATGAATAAATAATGCCACAATAATGTTAAAAATGGTAATTGTTGTTGTAAATTGTCACAAAATTTGGGAAAGACTTTATTGTGATGGTCCCTAATGCACATTTTGTTGACTAAAAGTTGCATTGCAACTACATGCCAGTTAATTCTCATTTGAGTATTAGGAGACTGTATAATATCCGCTGATACTGCTCCTTTAACATTTAACTGACTATAAGTAACTTTGCAAGTACTGTACATGTCAACTAACACTAACCCTAACCCCAACCCCAACCTAACAGTCTACTTATAATCTAATGAGAATTAGTTGGCATGTAGATGCAATGTAACTTAAATTCAACAAAATGTGTTAAAGGGACCATCAAAATAAAGTGATACCAAGTTATGATATGTTGATGTGAGTATCTGCAGCTGTATCTCATCTAGATTTGACCAGAATACAGTTTAGGCTGGAAGCTAACAAATTATTTATATTATTTATTAAATTACCCATTAATTGTATTTCATAAATTTCTACCTCCCACCCAACCCTAAACCCACCCCTCAAAGTAATGTAAAAACAGTAATTATAACCAGAATGATTTGTTTTTTAATGTAATAATCCATTCAAATGTATTTAATTAACATCTACCCCTATACTCCAAGTCTAAACCTACACAGTAGGATAGTAGCAAAAATAATAATTTCTGTACAGTGTCATAAAAATGATGCTATATTGATGTCCATATATCTCCAGCTGTATCCCTTTTAGACTTTACTGTAAAAAAGACGTCACCACCTTCATTATCTTTTTAAATTGCAGATTTAAATAATACATTTCAGCTGTAAAACATGACATTTAATGACATTATGAGTACAACAGTAAGACCGAAAGACAACGTGAAATAAATAAATACTAAATCACATAAGTCACACAGAAAATTCATCGATTTGCACAAGAAATTTGACATTTGTGAATTGAGATTTTCTCAATAGAATAAATAAATCATCTACAGTATGTAATCTATGTTATTTATCATGAGAACAGTAACAGATAACGAAATACACTAAATAAAATGTATAAATCAATGTCAAAATTACACTTTGAGGCAATAAAGACAACATTGGGGCATTTCAAAAATAGATGATCAATAGATTCAACACTTAAATTACAGAAACTATCATTCAAAAATCACCAAATTTTGCTGTAATTATGTGTTTTGGGTACATGTTGTGCATTATTGTTAAATATAATAATTCTTTTACTGTTAGAGACCACCTCAGGGTACGTTTTGTACCCCCGCAGCTATAATGACGCCATTTCCCTGGATAATTAATTAGTTTCTGAGCATATAAGATGCTGCGTGCGGTAATACCAGATGTTTGTTCTATTTACTGCTGCAGTTGAAGAAGGCAGCAGTCTGTTGGGGTATTCCTAATTGTGTAATTGCGCCTTAGGCGGTAAAGATGACGAATGCTCCTTTGAATATCGGCCCCCCGGAAGGGCCCTTATCGCATTATGAAGACGTGAGCACCAGCAGGGCTCGAGTTAAAGCTCATTTGTTTGGCCTCGCTGCATTAGCTGCACTGAAACGGCCAAAACTTCAGAGTTGGGAGAAGAGTATGGCGGTGTTAACAAGGGGAAGAGTTCACGTTTGGTGCTCAGGGAAAATGTTTGAAAAATGTGCTAACTTTCATGTTGGATGGGATGAGTAAATAAACCTAAATGTTCACATTTTTGGGTGGACTTTCCACAGTTTAAAAAGGTTTGCATGTATCATACTGTGATGGGAAGTGTTGGGTAAGTTACTTTTAAAATGTAATCGATTCCAAATTACTGATTGCTACCATAAAATTGTAATCTGATTACATTACTAATTACTTCATGTAAAAAGTAATCAGATTACTAATTACTTTGAAGTTACTTTGAAGTACTTTTACGTTTATGTATCGTGTAACTTATGCCCAGGAAAAAAAGAGTCTCTCTGCGTCTGTGACAGCTTGATCTCACGAGAAAACGTAAGTATTTTACGTTTTGACAGTTTAGTGGCTCGAGTTCAGTCGTACGAAATTGTACAATTTTAAAAAGGAGGCGTGGCACCTAACCCCACCCCTGAACCCAACCGTCATTGGGGTATGAGCAAATCGTACTAAATTGTACAAATTAGATCGTACGAATTCGTACGAATTCGCCACTAAATCAAAAATTTACGAATTGGCGTGAGATTGTGTTGTCTGTGACTAGTTATTCTAATCTAATGAAGCGCCTCACATCCACACATGCTGCCACAACATTAGTGGCTACATAGGTCATAACAAGAGCTCTGCTACCAAAACAGGAGACGAAGCCACAACGTCAAAGCAATTAATACTTGCTTTTTCTCCAATGCAAAACACTTAATACTCAGACAGATTTAAACTAAATAATATCTAATATCTGCAAGTTCTAAACTATCTATTGTGTTTTATTGTGCAACTATAATAACGATATAATATAATCTATAATTATTATAATATAAAAATATAATGATCTGTTAAATTTGATGGTTGTCTCTTACACTGTCCCACAACACCATTAAAATAGTGTAGATAAGTGTACAATGTTTTATATTTATTCCATAGTCATTTCACCAATAATTTTTTTTAAGTAACACAATAGTTACTTTCCCTGGTAATGAGTTACTTTCATAATTATGTAACTCAATTACTATTTGTGAGAAGTAACTAGTAACTAATTATTTTTTTAAAGGAACGCGCCCAACACTGCCATTGCATTAAAACAATGTACAATCTGGTGCTTTTAAAGCAATAAAGACATGTTGATTTTCAATGTTTATTTATTTGCATTGAGCATCTACAAAAAACTGAATTCACAATAGCAGTGATGGCAGCATGCCCACTGTGTAGTGTGTACTTCAGTATAACATCCACTATGGAGTTGCATTAAATGAATAGCAATGCTAAAGAGTGGCCCTCTTCAGATATTATAGACCTCATTGATCAAAAAAATAAATAAATAAAAATTGAAAATGAAACCATTACCTTCTGGGATACAGCCAAATACCAATGACTGTGTTTCCATCCAAAGATGCGACTTTACGATTTATGCACAAAACTGGAATATTTCATAAAGCATTTGTAAATAAACGAATCCCTCCTTCCTAATAAGCTGGGGTCAAATATCAGATAGAAAAATGTAGTTTTGTGTATTATAAAATAGGAAAAATGTCCTTGCTCCCTTAAACATCACTTGGAGAAATGCTTGAAAAATAATAAAAATTCCACAGGAGGCTTAAAGATGACTTTCATATGGAGAATGCAGTCACATGCAATGCTCAGGTGTGAGTTTCTTACAGAGTTCAACAGAGTGTCAAAATCTTGATGCTTCTGTGGGTCTCGTCTATCAAATCTGAGCTTTATTGAGTATTTTCTATTGGATTGAAGTCAGGTGATTGGCTGGGCCATTCTACAGCTTGATTTTCTTTCTCTGAAAGCTTTTGAGAGTTTCCTTGGCTGTGTTTTGGATCATTGTCTTACTAAAATGTCCACTCTTGTTTCATCTTCATCCTCCTGCTAATGTAGATGTTGGACTGAAGCAGCTGATATTCATTTACACTGAGGAAGGGCAGAGGGTTGCTGAAGAACTACTGAGAGATTTCAGCTGCTGTCTGGGCTTTCACTGCCGAACTACACCTTCCTTTCTTCATGTGTTCAACACTTTTTTTTCCTGCATTAGTTCATTTTATTACACATAAATTAACTTGTAAACTAATTAGATTTGTTTTTTGTTTTTCTTTGCATATATATGGATTTCTATAGTTGTTACCAATATCCGTTAAAGATTACAAGTCTTTGGCATCTTTAGAAATATGTTTTCTGTAGAATACTTATTTCCCCCTCTGTACATAGACGTACATTTCCAAGCAGATCTTCTAATAGTAAAATGTCGTCTTCCTAGACAGACGATCTCTAAAAAGCAGAGCTCTGAACAGACAGAGCAGCAGCTGGGCCTTTGCTTTGCGTGAGCATCCGTGTACCAGAACACACCAAACCACGCCAGCACTCTTCAAAATCAAACTCAAGCTCGCAAATCCCTCCGGAAAGCCCTTCTTCTCTAATATTTACATTTAAATGAGTTTATTTGAAGTCTGTGGCTCGCTGTTGCTGCACATACTATATACTTATAGCTACATTTCTGCATAGTACCATCAGAACACTTAGACTTGTTTATTTAGCAACACGACAGTTTTTATTGTTTCCCAATTATTGTTAGAAGGGAATCCGTTGCATAAAACATATGCCAGAGTAGTTGGTGGTTCATTCCACTGTGGCGACTCCTGAAGGAGTTAGTGAGTGAGTTTACATTTCAATTTGCACATGATATAGCTATAAATACAGTATTGTGTAATATACGTCCGCACATTTGTTTATTTTTATTCTCAATTTACGTCTTATTTTGGGAATTCCCTTATCTGTTTCTTTTTTATCCTGTCACCACGATCGTAATGTATTTCAAGAGTTCCCACTTAGATATGCTTGGCGTTTAAAGCAGGTTTGGTATGCTGTCCCGGGAGAGAACCCTGAGCTCGGAGATATTTGAGCCCAGGGCTCCCGCCCAGTCAATAAGCATATCAGGAGATCCGAGATCAGGTAGGTCTCGAGAGCTCCCCCTTTAGAAAGAGAGGAAAAGGAGGAGATGGGGTGGAAGGGGGGATTCTTCCAAACGAAGATAGAGCAGTAGGAAGAAAGGGATCCATTTATAGTAAACTAGGATCACTCTGATTGGATTATTACTGATTACTGATGAGCGGCCAGACGTGCTCAATCATATCACGTGCTCCTCTCCAAATTAGTGAATGAAACTTCACCTAAAATTGTCAAAAATGTACACAGTGGCCTCTAGTGGATTTACGTGAAATGGCATGTATGAGAAAACGTGCCCCAGCTAATTTTTTTTCGACTATCTAGAACAGGTATGGGCAAACTCGATCCTCGAGGGCCGGTGTCCCTGCAGAGTTTTGCTCCAACACTAATCAAACACACCTGAACATGCTAATCAATGTCTTCAAGATCACTAGAAAGCTACAAGCAGGTGTGTTTGATTAGGGTTGGAGCAAAACTATGCAGGGACACCGGCCCTCCAGGATCGAGTTGGCCCATCCCTGATCTAGAACAAACCATTGTTATACAATGACTTGCGTAATTACGCTAACCTGTCTAGTTACCCTAATTAACCTAGTTAAGCCTTTAAATGTCACTTTAAGCTGTATAGAAGTGTCTTGAAAAATATGTCATCATGGCAAAGATAAAATAAATCAGTTATTAGAGATGAGCTATTAAATCTATTATGTTTAGAAATGTGTGGAGAAAATCTTCTCTCCATAAAACAGAAATTGGGGGGAAAAAATAATCAGGGGGGCTTATAATTCACGGCGGCTAATAATTCAGACTTCAACTGTATCTCCAGTGAGAATTGTCACTATAATAATTCCAATGAGATTGAATTCCTCGTAAGTGTAAACATACCTGGAAATAAAGCCCTTTCTGCTTCTGATTCAGAACGAATGAGTAAATTCAGGTCTGGCAGCAGCAGAAAGCGAAATGCTGAGGGAAAATCCAGCAATCGTGCTATAAAAGGGCAATCTGGGATTTAAGCTTGCTTTTTGAGTCTCATTGTGCTGTATGGAGCAGCGCGGGGAGATAAAGAGCACAATGACGGATCCTGCACGGCTAGAAGAATGCTAGTCAGTAGCGCAGTGTAAAGGCTATAGTTAACGCCCGAGGAATTGTCATGCGATACTATTTCAAAAGCAATTCATATAGGATCACGGAGAGGAAATAATTAGTGGGTCTTTTTATAAAGTTTGCATAATTGGCTATATGGAAACGTACACACATGATGGAGAAAAGGTTTGTTTTTGACTGTATAATCAAAACATTGGCCATTATTTTTGAATGTGTTCACTTCTTTTTTTTTTTTTTAGGGGAGATCAGTGTGAGGGATGAAGCTTTCTTTGTGCTCTGTTGTTTTGTTTGTCTTGTTCTAGTCCAAATATCTGAAAATTCTAGGCAAGTAAAAATGAATGTTTTGTTTTCAGAAACAATGAGTCAAAATTAATTGAGTTTTGCCTTAAAACAAGCATAATGCTAATGCTAAAGGGGAAAGCAAAATAATGTTGTTTTTGGTTTGAAGTAAGTTAATTTAGCTATATTAGTATATTAACGATGGTTCAGTGGTTAGCACTGTCACCTCACAGCAAGAAGGTCGCTGGTTTGAGCCCCAGCTGGGTCAGTTGGCATCTCTTTGTAGAGTTTGCATGTTCTCCACGTGTTGGCGTGGGTTTCCTCCTGGTGCTCCGGTTTCCCCCACAGTCCAAACACATGCGCTATATGTGAATTGATTAACTAAATTGTTCATTGTGTGAATGTGTGTGTGAATGTGAGTGTGTATGGGTGTTTCCCAGTACTGGGTTGCAGCTGGAAGGGCATCCGCTGTGCAAAACATATGCTGGTTAAGTTGGCAGTTCAATCCGCTGTGGCGACCCCTAATGAATAAAGGGACTAATGAATAAAGTATATTAGTTTTTATTAGTTGTTTTTATTAGTTGTCATATCTGCAAATTTATTTAACATTTTTATAATGATATCAGTTTTTTCTGAATACTTTTCTTGGTTTATTTAAATATTTTTTTATTTGCATATATATTTAAATGTTTTATTTTAAATATATTTGATTGTTTTAGTAATTTTGTCACATTTATAAAGTTTGTTTTTTATATATTTTTCTATTAAAGATGTAACGGAGGTCAGTTAGTGAAGTGCTATGCAGGTAAACCTCACGCCTCTGACCTCAAAAGGTGCTCTAGTGACAGACATTAGAGGCCGTGGTCTTTAGCATTCTTGTTAGAGCAACCGAATCCCATACAAAAACCGCCGGTTCGATCCCAGCTCAGATCATGTTGGGTGCAGTAGGACTGGCTGGTTACATGTGGGGGCTCGTCCGGGATGGGAGTGAGGTTTAGGCGAGTGAGTGTAATGGAGACCAGTTAGTGAAGTTTTGTGCAGGTAAACAAAAAAGGTGCTAGATGTCCATGGTCTTTAGATGCTAGAGTCCATGGTCTTTAGCATTCTTGATAGAGCAACCGACTCCCATACAAAGAATCGCCGGTATATGTGGTTGGTAGTGTGTTGTGCTTTTTATGGTTTTCTGAATGGTGTGTGTTTGTTAGATTGTTTTGGGGGGTTGATGTTGTATCAATCTGTTATTAAATGTCTCGTGGCCTTGTGGCCTTGAAATGCTTTGACAAGGTAAATGGTTTGCAGTCGTGTCACGACCTTTGATCTCTCATACTTTACCCCTGATGAAAATCTCCAGGCAAGCATTTTTGCCGACGCCTCATGAAATATGCATTCCTCAACATTTCATGCGCACACACAGACGTCTGGAAAATCAAATCACTTATGATCTTTCAGTTAATAAACCTAAATAACATCTCAAACACAGACCGAAAAAAGAAAACAGCCAATGAAAGAGATTGCTTAATGAGAATAAGCTATCTAAAGTCTATAGGCATGACTTGAGTTCTTCCCATCAAGAATTGTTTTATTTTATAATGTAAAATCTGAGTCTGAGTTTGCCCTAACCTTAAAGAGCTCCTGTTATACATTAAAAAGGGTCTTAAGGGTTTTAAGGGTCTCCAACAAGGGTCTCCAACAACAGGCTGATTTGATGCAAGGTCAAAAACTCTTTCATTGTCTTATAAAATGCATTTATTTTTACCTAATTATCCCAGCAACTCCCATATGAATCGCTCAGCAATTCATTTGTTCCCAAACTCCTCCTTAGCGCGAAGCTAATCTGCACTGATCGGACCGATGACAGCCTGTTACGATTGTTCGACAGCATTCAGTGCGAGACAGAGTGGCCAGCACGGCATATCTACAATATTGAAGTAGTCAGTGTGCAGAGTGTATGTGTGAGCATTTCCTGTATTTCAGACCCATCTTCAGCCACCCACCCATTTTGTTATTTACCCCGAAATTTCAACCAGACCCATCCCCATCCCCCCGGTCCTCAGCATTTTGGTACGGTCTGTGAAACCCCCGGTTCACCAATATTAGTATAGGATACGATCGCAGCGGCTGCCCAAAACATGCTTTATAGTAGGTACTAACACCACAGTAAACAGTACCCGGTTCTCAACAGTGTTATTCAGACACCTCACCTCCGAACCTAACCCCCCCGGTCTCCTGGATTTTCAGGGACAGATTTTGTGTGAGCCCAATGCAGAAGTGTATTAAAGCAGTGCAGTTAAACACCAGCATATTGCTGTATTCTTAACCATGACACACATTCAGTATTAATCCACACAGCGGCAAAAGCTGAACTATGCTGAACTTTGACCGCCACACGTGTGTGAGAACAGCTGACGGTGAAAAAAAGCAGCACGCGTCGTGTTTTCAACGTGGCTTTAGACGTGATATGAGAATATAAAGAGTAAACCAAATATATTTGCATGCTAGAGAAAACAAGGAAGCAGCCATTTTAATCACACTTGTTTACACTTGTGAAATGGAGGAGGAGACTGATCCATGATCCACTGATCCATGTACGGATAAAGTTCCTGTCAAACTCTGACAAAGTCTCATGCATCAATAGTCTTTTCTGATCCTTCCTTTAACAATCGGCTGACGAATCCCCTGTTGTAAGCGTGTAGATTCCAGAAACACTTGTCAGAAAAACAGCACAAGGCTGGGCTGAGGTAATGCAAAAATAAACCTCAACCACTGACTCTTCACAGTTTCATCTTTGGGTAGAGAAAACAACACTAACTTTCCCCTCACACTTCCAATAATATCCAGCAGAGCACAACGCCTTCATGACTTTATTCAACCGGGATCTGCTGAAGTGTAAGTGGGCGGGGCTGCAGGTTTCAATTTTCCCGGGTTTGCGTGCGCAACAATTGGGCGGGGCTTAAGTTTCGTATTGACGTCACGCCGAAACGGCTAAAGACTCGTTATCAAGACTATTCATTTGAGGCACTATGAGTCGACTCTTTTATAAATGAATCAATTTTAAACAGTGTGCACTTTTAGATTTAAGCTTTAGCTGGATATTTCACTTCACTTATGGCCCGTTTCCACTGAGTGGTACGGTATGGTACAGCGTACCGTACCGTACCACTTTTTCAGCACCCTTTTGAAAGGGTACCAAACACGAGAAAGGGTACCAAAAGGCGGAGCCACACGTGCAGCTGAACGCTATTGGTTTACAGAGATACCTCATTCGCTTACACAACAAGCCAGAATGAAAACAAAAAACCTGCCATGTTTAAAATACACAGCGAGAGATTTTAGCGGAATTATAAATGCATATAATAACGAGCTATGGCCGATCCGGGCTCAAACAAACCTTGTCGTCGTCTGGATTAACAGCCACAAATCCAAGAAGAAGAGCAGATTTACCCTGTGCCCCGTAGTTTTTTACGAGCCAGTCTGAGGCGCGAGCGGTTTCGCTTTCTTCCTTGCGCTCGCGCGCGTCTAACATTATATCTGAAATAACAAACTTCTTGAGCTGATGATAATAACCTGCGCTTGATTATTGACGTGCTTTTGAAACCCGATCCTGTCAGACACTGACAAACGCCAGAGTGAAGCGTAAAGAAATAAAGGAGAAGCCGGAAAAAAAGGAGCACATTATTATTCAGCAAACATGAACAAAATGCCATGTATAACTAACTTATTATCTTCACCTTTTGGACTAATATGAACTAGGAATGACGGAATTACTCTCTAACAGAGGCTACATGTGCTGCTGAAGATTACAGACACAGATGAGAGGTTTACACTGACTGTAGGCTATAAATTGTGTTGTTTTGAACCTAAATACTGACGAAATGTCTGCTATATGTAGTTCTTCTGTAGTTGGTAACATATCGGAGACTGTAAGGGGCTGTATGTGTTTATATATGTTCATTTATTTATTTATTTAATATAATTACAGACGTTACAGTAGGCTGTTTCGCACTGTCATTGATCTGCAGTTATATTCAACTCATGTTCATAGAAAAGATTAGTAATAAACATTTCTACACAAGTATTTATGTGTATGAAGCATCTGTTTTGTGAGAAGTGCTTCTCATATGATATGTAAGTGACCCGTACAGCTTTATTGTAGACATTTCCTCGAGCGAGAATGACGTCGACTGAAACTTTCTGTCATACACCACGCCCACCAAAAGGGTACACTTGTTAGTGGAAACGCAAGCCTGATAAAGGTGACCCATACCAAACCGAACTGTACCGTACCGTACCAGTCAGTGGAAACGAGCCATTAGAGCTGTGTTACACACTACATGGTTATGGTCATTTTCAAAAACCCATAATAGGGGCTCTTTCATTTTATTACAGTCCTGACAAGACTGCTAAATTGCAGAGTTGTTTTAATAAGGACATTTTTCACAGTATTGTTAATACCAAGCTTGATATTTTTTGAGAACCGTGAAGTAAGAAAACACATAGTGTGATCTGTCAAATGTAGCAGGGCAAAAGAAGCTCAAATACAGTATATCTAGAACAAGAGGAAAGTCAGAAAACGATGACAGAATGTTCATCTTTTTGGGTGAACTACCCCTTTAAAGGAACACCTGCGCATGATTTATGTCTTTAATATCACATTAGCGCTTTTTTCAGAAGGCTAAATGTGAAATTGGATTAGCATCAGTTTCAGGAGAGTGTTCGCAGGCCTCGGGTCCATTGCTCACTATCTGTGAACTAATGCTAAAGCTAAGAAAGATATATGGGCCACTTTTGTACAGTATTAGATAATGGATCGGGAACTCGAGGAACGGCTGAGAGAAAAGCTGCAGTGCATAATCAGCGTTCTTCCTCAATAATCCCGCTTCAGAGAGCCGGCAGGCTTTGCTACTGATTTCCTGAGTAATTAAAATGGGGGGAAAAGCTCATTTAGCTCTCCTTCTGCGCTGACGCGGGCGGTCGTGGCCTGGATTTAAAAAGGAAATGTTCTGCTCTTGACGCGTCCACTGCCGAATCTTCAGATTAAACCCTTACTGTTTTCTTTTCATATGAGGTTCAGAGTCACACTGTGGTTTCGGCGACTGCAATGCTCGCTGACAGCTGGAGATTTATTTATTCCTCAAAGAAGAGAACAAAAACGCAATTATGCTGGAAATAAAGACAATTAAATCATGGTTTAGATTAGAAAGACATGTTTCATTATGAAGTGATAAGTGCTTAATTGCTAGTTAACAAGAAACGGAGCATTCTGGAAAGTTATGTAAGATAATTATTTATTAATAATGGATTGGAATTGATTTGTATTGCTTATAACACAACTAAAGATGCTGTATTTCTGACATTTGTCAGGTTTTTGTCCTCAAACTGCTCCTGTGTGTAGCACTACCTTCTCCTCCAAAGCCTTCTGTTGTGTTTTGATGTGAGGTTTGACTGTTGTAGCTGTGAAATAACTCAAGTCATTCAGCATAGTGATATGGAGCTGTAATGCACTCAAAACCTGCCGGAACTACTTTATCTGTTTGTTCATCTGGAAATAACTACACACCTTGATGTTCACCAGCCAACCAGAATCAATCATTGTATAACCTGCAACATAAGAAGAAATATAGTTCCAGTGATGTTCATAGAACTACTTGGCAACTGCATAGCAATATATAGATCGCAGCACTCCCATTTTATAAAAGTTCATTGAAAATATGGATAGTGGATTCAACACATCATTCAGTTTTTCCATTTTAATTTTGTTTAATGTTTTAGTACACTTAATTGTTTTAAATATTTAATATTTGACAGATTGTGCAAATATATCTGTCACAACACTATACAAGGTGAGCTACCGAGCAAACTGACCACATCAGAAAGTTGTTCATATGGAGATAGATAGGTGATGCAAACATATTCATCACAAATCATAGACATTGCTAAGTTGGTTTGTGGCGTTTATTTGGTGTCATGGAAAAAGATCTTCATGAATAGAATCCTGTATTCATCAATAAGATATCCCTGTAAATATCATTGGCGTGAAAGGGAACAAAAGTTGTTTATCGTCATCCTGCCCTCTAGTGTTTATTTTTCCTAGAAACTACCAGCCTGATCTCACGAGAAAACGTAAGTATTTTATGTTTTGTCAGTTTAGTGGCTAATTCGTACGAGTTCATTTGTACGAAATTGTACGATTTTAAAAAGGAGGCGTGGCACCTAACCCCACCCCTAAACCCAACCGTCATTGGGGGATGAGCAAATCGTACGAATTAGATCGTACAAATTCATACAAATTAGCCACTAAATCAAAAAGTTACGAATTGCCGTGAGATTGTGTTGAAACTACAGTCAGATGTACAATATGTTGATTAGAGCTTCAACAACTACAAAACTGTGTTTTAAATGACCAAAATGTGTTTCTTTACAAAATTATGTCGTCACTTACTGGCATGGCAGGCAGAATACAGTGCTTCACTCCTTTTGTTGTAGAAATGTGCTTTTGTACAAAGTGACGTCGCCACCTACTGGCCTAGCATGCAGAATACACTGTTTTTACTATTTTATTGCAGAAATGCATGAATGAAGCTACAAAGTTATGTTTCTTTACAAAATGACATCGCCACCTACTGGCCGGGCATGCAGAATACAGTGTTTTTACTCATTTGTTTTGTAGAAACGTGTGAAGTTAAATTACAAAAGTTTTTCTTTACAAAATGATGTTGCCACCTTCTGGCCATGCATGCAGAATACACTGTTTTTACTAATTTTTTTGCCAAAACACTTGAACGTAAACTGCAAAAATGTGTGTTTTTTTTTACAAAATGTTGTCGCCACCCTACTGGCCAGACATGCAGAATACACTGTTTTTACTTTTTTTTTTTTTTTTTTTTTTTTTGAAGGAACACTTGAATGTAAACTGCAAAAATGCGTGTTTTTTTATTTATTTATTTATTTTTTTACAAAATGTCACCACCCTACTGGCTAGACATGCAGAATACACTGTTTTTACTCATTTTTTTGCAGGAACACTTGAATGTAAACTGCAAAATTTTTTTTTTTTTTTACAAAATGATGTTGCCACCTACTGGCCTAGCATGCAGAATACACAGTTTTTACTTATTTTGTGTATAAACATGTGAATGAAACTACAAAAATGTGTTTCTTTACAAAATGACCGCCATATACAAGCCTGACATGCAGAATACACTGTTTTTACTTATTTGGTCTGCAGAAACGTGTAAAGGTAAACCACAAAAATGTGCTTCTTTACAAAGTGAAGTCGCCACCTA
>NC_079457.1:4698600-4708600 GCF_903798145.1 Danio aesculapii
AATAATATACCATAATTTTTTTATTTGTCTAGAAAATGCTTCTTGATATAAGAATTTTTAGATATTTTAGACTAGAAACAAGACAAAAACTTTGAGTAAGGCCAATCGTACAAGGAAACTTAACAATTTGACTTATTTTACATTTTCTAAAATAAGTTAAAGCAAAGTAAAATCAAGGAATGATCAAGAAATTTTCAGAATAGTGACTAATTCATACAACTTCATATTATTTCTGATTGTTTCAATATAATGTTAAACAGTTCCTCCAATCTGTTTTTGTCTAACAATGAATTTTGCTATACAATTGGTTGCCATATTGATCAAAACTCCACCATTTCTCCCTCTTAAAAGTGACATTTTCCAATCTTTGCCCCACTTGATCAGTTTGTCATACAATGAGTTTTCTGCATTGAGCCTTGTTCAATTCCGCACCTACAGAAAACCAATTTAATTATGGCGAATATACATATATAAGCCCACCAAGAGGATAAATCAAAGCCGCATCTGCGCGTCTTCTGAATTTCAGTAGAGATGCAAATAATTTTGACTTATTTTTTCTAATTAGATAATAATTATATACCATAATAATATACTAATATATAATGATATACCATAATTGTTAAATTTGTCTATAGTTTTTTTTTTAGATATTTTAGACTAGAAACAAGACAAAAAGTTTGAGTAAGGCCAATCGTACAAGGAAACGTTACAATTTGACTAATTTTCTATTCGCATTTTATAAAATAAGCTAAAGCAAAGTAAAATCAAGGCATGATCAAGAAATTTTCAGAATAGTGACTAATTCATACAACTTCATATTATTTCTGATTGTTTCAATATAAAGTTAAACAGTTCCTCCAATCTGTTTTTGTCTAACGATGAATTTTGCTGTACAATTGGTTGCCATATTGATCAAAAGTCCACCATTTCTCCCTCTTAAAAGTGACATTTTCATTTTTTTTCCCCACTTGATCAGTTTGTCATACAATGAGTTTTCTGCATTGAGCCTTGTTCAATTCCGCACCTACAGAAAACCTATTTAATTGTGGAGAATTTACATATAAGCTCACCGAGAGGAAAAATCAAAGCCGCATCTGCGCGTCTTCTGAATTTCAGTAGAGATGCAAATAATTTTGACTTATTTTTTCTAATTACATAATAATTATATACCATAATAATATACCATATATTTTTTTATTTGTCTAGAAAATGCTTCTTGATATAAGAATTTTTAGATATTTTAGACTAGAAACAAGACAAAAACTTTGAGTAAGGCCAATCGTACAAGGAAACTTAACAATTTGACTTATTTCACATTTTCTAAAATTAATTAAAGCAAAGTAAAATCAAGGAATGATCAAGAAATTTTCAGAATAGTGACTAATTCATACAACTTCATATTATTTCTGATTGTTTCAATATAATGTTAAACAGTTCCTCCAATCTATTTTTGTCTAACAATGAATTTTGCTATACAATTGGTTGCCATATTGATCAAAACTCCACCATTTCTCCCTCTTAAAAGTGACATTTTCCAATCTTTGCCCCACTTGATCAGTTTGTCATACAATGAGTTTTCTGCATTGAGCCTTGTTCAATTCCGCACCTACAGTAAACCAATTTAATTATGGCGAATATACATATATTTAAGCTCACCAAGAGGAAAAATCAAAGCTGCATCTGCGCATCTTCTGAATTTCAGTAGAGATGCAAATAATTTTGACTTTTTTTTTTCTAAATTCATAATTATTATATACCATAATAATATACTAATATATAATAATATATCATAATTGTTAAATTTGTCTAGATTTTTTTTTAGATATTTTAGACTAGAAACAAGACAAAAAGTTTGAGTAAGGCCAATCGGACAAGGAAACGTTACAATCTGCCTTATTTTACATTTACATTTTATAAAATAGGTTAAAGCAAAGTAAAATCAAGGAATGGTCAAGAAATTTTCAGAATAGTGACTAATTCATACAACTTCATATTATTTCGTATTGTTTCCATATAATGTTAAATAGTTCCTCCAATCTGTTTTTGTCTAACGATGAATTTTGCTATACAATTGGTATATTTAATAATTTAATTTAATTTAATTCTATATTCATAATTATTATAAACCATAATAATATACTAATATATAATAATATACCATAATTTTTAAATTTGTCTAGAAAATGCTTCTTGATATAAGAATTTATAGATATTTTAGACTAGAAACAAGACAAAAAGTTTGAGTAAGGCCAATCATACAAGGAAACTTAACAATTTGACTTATTTTACATTTATGTTAAACAGTTCCTCCAATCTGTTTTTGTCTAACGATGAATTTTGCTATACAATTGGTTGCCATATTGATCAAAACTCCACCATTTCTTCCTCTTAAACGTGACATTTTCCAATCTTTCCCCCACTTGACTAGATCATCATAAAATGACATTTCTGCATTGACGAGCTCACTCAAAGCCTTGTTCAACCCCGCTCCTACAGAAAACCAATTTAATTATGACGAATATACATATATAAGCCCGCCGAGTGGAAAAATCAAAGCCGCATCTGGCTGAATTGAAACCATGAATGGATTCGCAGTGCGTCTTCTGAATTTGAATAGAAATGCTGCGCTCAAGAGATCTCCAGATAGCGAATGGCTTTCTCTGTGAAGAGCGGCTCCACTTGTAGTGCAGATATCGTGTAGTTCTGTCGGAGATTTCCCAGAGGAGACAAACAGAGAGAGAGATATGGAGCGACCGGCCGCCGTTCGGGCCCCAGATCAGGCTGACAATTGAAAAGCTCCACATGGAGGCCGAACAACTCCAACTGACACCATCATTTAGCGTCTCTCCTTAGGACTGACCTTCATCTGGTTGAAAAGACCTCATGAAGGCCTCTGGCGGAGCTCCAAACACGACAGACGGCCCATGATCCTGTGCGGGAAAGAGAGAGAGAAAAGAGTGAAAGAGAAAGAAAGAGGGGTCTTTGAGTTCATCAAAATTTGATTTATATTTAAACACACTGAAATATCTGAAATAAGAGCCCTTGTTGTTGGTGGTGTTCCAAACCTACACTGCAAAATAAGCTTTTCTTACTAAGAGTTTTTGTCTTGTTTCTAGTCCAAATATCTAGAAGTTCTTAAATCACTGAACATTGTCTAGACGTTCATCACAATTTACATTCAAACATCCTGAAGTATCTGAAATAAGGGCCCTTGTTTCTGTTGTCCCTTAACTTAAGGACGAGCCCCCAATTATGTTACATAGCGGAAGCACCGCGTTACATTCATAAAGATAAGGTTGACCGTCTATTAAAAGAGGTGACCTGGAGTCCCCTTTCCTGCTCCCCAAGCACACACACACAGGCCAAGTTGTAACAGATTTATTAAACATAAATATTTCCAATATCAAAACCAAGGTGGCTAGAGAACTAAAGGCTTAAACAACAAGCAAAAAGTACGCTACCTAATATTAAGCATCTCTTACCTAAACCAAAAATAAAGTTCTGTAAATAATACAACAATTCTACCCTCCTTGTCTATCCTTTAAACAGGAGAAAATGTGACAAAAGAAAAGGCCTTCCCTTATTTTATTCAGCAGGAAATAAACATTCAGCCACAGCTAATGCAAGTTACCGTCTTATTACCGTATTTAACAGAGTATCTCACTAGATGACTTTGGGAAAAGGGTTTCGGACGGGAAATAAACGCTCAGCCACCGCTAATGCAAGTTACCGTCTTATTACCGTATTTAACAGAGTATCTCACTAGATGACTCTGGAAAAGGGTTTCGGACAGGAAATAAACACTCAGCCACCGCTAATGCCAGTTACCATCCTATTACCGTATTTAACAGAGTATCTCACTGGATGACTTTGGGAAAAGGGTTTCGGACAGGAAATAAACGCTCAGCCACCGCTAATGCAAATTACTGTCCTATTACCGTATTTAACAGAGTATCTCACTAGATGACTCTGGAAAAGGGTTTCGGACAGGAAATAAACACTCAGCCACCGCTAATGCAAGTTACCGTCTTATTACCGTATTTAACAGATTATCTTACTGGATGACTTTGGAAAAGGGTTTCGGACAGGAAATAAACGCTCAGCCACAGCTAATACAGAATACCGTCCTATTACTCTAATTAACAGAGTATCTCACTGGATGACTTTGGAAAAGTGTTTCAGACAGGAAATAAACGCTCAGCCACCGCTAATGCAAATTACCATCCTATTACCGTATTTAACAGAGTATCTCGCTGTCCTATTACCGTATTTAACAGAGTATCTCACTAGATGACTTTGGAAAAGGGTTTCGGACAGGAAATAAACGCTCAGCCACCGCTAATGCAAGTTACCGTCCTATAACCTTATTTAACAGAGTATCTCACCAGATGACTTTGGAAAAGGGTTTCGGACGGGAAATAAACACTCAGCCACCGCTAATGCAAGTTACCGTCTTATTACCGTATTTAACAGAGTATCTCACTGGATGACTTTGGAAAAGGGTTTCGGACAGAAAATAAACACTCAGCCACCGCTAATGCAAGTTACCGTCTTATTACCGTATTTAACAGCGTATCTCACTAGATGACTTTGGAAAAGGGTTTTGGACAGGAAATAAACGCTCAGCCACAGCTAATACAGAATACCGTCCTATTACCGTATTTAACAGAGTATCTCACTGGATGACTTTGGAAAAGGGTTTCGGACAGGAAATAAACGCTCAGCCACCGCTAATGCAAGTTACCGTCTTATTACCGTACTTAACAGATTATCTTACTGGATGACTTTGGAAAAGGGTTTCGGACAGGAAATAAACGCTCAGCCACCGCTAATGCAAATTACCGTCCTATTACCGTATTTAACAGAGTATCTCACTGGATGACTTTGGAAAAGGGTTTCAGACAGGAAATAAACGCTCAGCCACCGCTAATCCAAGTTACCGTCTTATTACCGTATTTAACAGAGTATCTCACTGAATGACTTTGGAAAAGGGTTTCTGATAGAAAGATATCACTGCCACACAGAGAACTTAGAGCGATCTGCTCACACACACAACAGTGAGGGGAAACAGGAAGAGAACTCATCGAACCGCGTCAACAGCGTGCTTTTATAATTGGTGCCGCCCCTCTCACAGCTGCACCTGATCTCCGCATATGTGGAGAAAAAGAAAGAAACAACTAAGGGAGGATACAACTCACAGGAACGATACACACCAGCATTGTCAAAATAGGTTGCATAATATGTAACACCTACACTGCAAAAATGCCTGTATTACTTACTTACTTTTTGTCTTATTTCTAGTCCAGATATCTACAGATTCTTTAACCAAGAAGCATTGTCTAGGAGTTCATCACAATTTACATTCAAACACTGAAGTACCTGAAATAAGGGCCATTGCTTCTACAGTATTGTTCCAAATGTACACTGCAAAAAAATGCTGTTCTCACCTAGATTTTTTTGTTGTCTTGTTTCTAGTCCAAATATCGAAATATTCTTAAATCAAGAAGCTTTGTCCAGGAGTTCATCACAGTTTGCATTCAAACACTCTAGAGTATCTGAAATAAGGGCTCTTGTTGTTCTTGTTTTAAACCTGCACTGCAAAAAATGCTGTTCTTACTAATATTTTTGGTCTTGTCTTTAGTTCAAATGTCTAAAAAATTCTTAATTCAAGAAGCATTGTCTAGGACTTCATCACAATTTACATTCAAAAACACTGGAGTATCTGAAATAAGGGCCCTTGATTTTGTTGTTCCAAACCTGCACTGCAGAAATGCATGTTTTACCTTTTTGTCTTGTTTTCAGTCCAAATATCTAGAAGCTCTTAAATCAAGAAGTTTTGTCCAGAAGTTCATTATGATTCAAGGGCCCTTGCTGTTGTTGTGCTTGTTCTAATCCTGCAAAAAATGTTTATTTATTTATTTGTTAGATTTTTTTCTTGTTTCTAGTCTAAATATCTACAAATTCTTAAATCAATAAGTATTTTGTAGACTAGTCATGATTTGCACTCAAACACACTGAAGTATCTGAAATAAGGGCCCTTGTTGTTGTCCAAACTTAAACTGCAAAAAAGCTGTTCTTAGAGTTTTTGTCTCATTTCTACTTCAAAAATCTAAAATCCTACAATGCAAAAATGCTTTTCTTACTTATAGTTTTTGTCTTGTTTCTAGTCCAAAAATCTAGAAGCTCTTAAATCAAAGAGCATTGTCAGGGGCCCTTGTTGCTGTTGTGGTGCTTGTTCCAAACCTGCACTGCAATTTTTTTTTTTTTTTTTTTTTTTTTTTTTTTTTTTTTTGGTCTTGTTTCTAGTCTAAATATCTACAAATTCTTCAATCAATAAGTATTTTGTAGACTCATTCTGATTTGCACTCAAACACACTGAAGTATCTGAAATAAGGGCGCTTGTTTATGTTGTTCCAAACCTACAATGCAAAAGATGTTGTTGTTACTCAGATTTTTTTTGTCTTGTTTTCAGTCCAAATGTCTACAAATTTTTAAACCAAGAAGAATTCATGACAATTTGCATTCAAACACAGTAAAGTATCTGAAATAAGGGCCCTTGTTGTTGTTGTTGTTGTTGTTGTTGTTGTTGTTGTTGTTGTCCAAACTTAAACTGCAAAAAAGCTGTTCTTAGAGTTTTTGTCTCATTTCTACTTCAAATATCTAAAAATTCCTAAATCAAGAAGCATTGTCTAGCAGTTCATTACAGTTAACATTCGAAAACACTGGAGTATCTGAAATAAGGGCCCTTGTTTCTGTTGTTCCAATCCTGCAATGTAAAAATGCTTTTCTTACTTACAGTTTTTGTCTTGTTTCTAGTCCAAATATCTAGAAGCTCTTAAATCAAAGAGCATTGTCTAGAGGTTCATCACAATTTGCATTTAAACCCACCGAAGTGTCTGAAATAAGGGCCCTTGTTTCTGTTGTTTCAAACCTGCACTGTAAAATCTGCTGTTCTTACTAAAGTATTTAATCTTGTTTCTAGTGCAAATATCTAAACAGTCTTAATTCAAGAAGCATGGTAGGAGTTTATCACGGTTTACATTCAAAACACTGGAGTATCTGAAATAAGGGCCCTTGATTTTGTTGTTCCAAACCTACACTGCAAAAATGCATGTTTTACTTTTTTGTCTTGTTTTTAGTCCAAATATCTAGAAGCTCTTAAATCAAGAAGTTTTGTCCAGAAGTTCATTATGATTTACATTCAAGGGCCCTTGTTGTTGATGCTGTTGTTGTGCTTGTTCCAAACCTACACTGCAAATTTATTTATTTTATTATTTTTTATTATTTTTTTCTTGTTTCTAGTCTAAATATCTACAAATTCTTAAATCAATGAGTATTTTGTAGACTCATCCTGATTTGCACTCAAACACACTGAAGTATCTGAAATAAGGGTGCCTGTTTATGTTGTTCTAAACCTACAATACAAAAGATGTTGTTGTTACTCGTCCAAATGTCGACAAATTTTTAAACCAAGAAGAATTTTCTTGGAATTCATGACAATTTGCATTCAAACACACTAAAGTATCTGAAATAAGAGCCCTTGTTGTTGTTGTTGTTGTTGTTGTTGTCCAAACTTAAACTGCAAAAAAGCCGTTCTTAGAGTTTTTGTCTCATTTCTACTTCAAATATCTAAAAATTCCTAAATCAAGAAGCATTGTTTAGCAGTTCATTACAGTTAACATTCGAAAACACTGGAGTATCTGAAATAAGGGCCCTTGTTTCTGTTGTTCCAATCCTACAATGCAAAAATGCTTTTCTTACTTACAGTTTTTGTCTTGTTTCTAGTCCAAATATCTAGAAGCTCTTAAATCAAAGAGCATTGTCAAGGGCCCTTGTTGTTGTTGTTGTTGTTGTGCTTGTTCCAAACATACACTGCAAAATTGTTTTTTTTAACATTTTTTTATTTATTTATTTTTTATTGTTTCTTGTCTAAATATCTACAAATTCTTAAATCAATAAGTATTTTGTATACTCATCCTGATTTGCACTTAAACACACTGAAGTATTTGAAATAAGGGTGCTTGTTTATGTTGTTCCAAACCTACAATGCAAAAGATGCTGTTGTTACTCAATTCTAATTCTAATGCAAATATCTAAACATTCTTAAACTAAGAAGCAGTTTCTAGAGGTTCATCATGATTTGCATTCAAATGCACAGAAGTATCTGAAATAAGGGCCCTTGTTGTTGTTCCAAACCCACACTGCAAAAAACTGCACGTTTTTTGCACACGTTTTCCATCGACGTTTAACGCCTCATGACTAAATAAAGGGCGCCAATGTGATCGTGCACACCAACGCGCAAAACGGCAGGCGTAAAAGCGTCATTTTTAAAGAAATGCCTCATGCTCGTTTTTTGTTTTGACACGCTACATCAAAACCTTCTCTTTCAGTCAGATTCTCACTTTTGTTCATGCTGAAGTTCCAGTAAACAGCACTTGGAGGCGCTCAAGCGCAAAACTGTCAATGCGAGCGCACATTAAAGAAGATGCCCAGAGGCGATATGAACGTGGATCTGCTTATTGCTCTGTGAACAATAATCATCGCTAGAGCTGGTGCTGCTACTTGAGCCATTCATACTTGTTCGAGTCACCAGTAACTTTAACAACAAGCGTGTGAACTTCCTCTCTTACTCTTCATCTGTGTTATAAGCGGGGTGTCAGAAGCTTAAAGTTGTGTAGCGCCATCTAACGTCAAGGAGTGATTTTGCGCGCTCTTCTGCTTGACGCCAGTGAAAATCGCTTGGGTTTGATTGCGAAAAAACGTCTCGTAAAACCCAGACGATAAACTCAAACAAAAAGCATCCGGGTGTGTACGAGCCTTTAGATTTGTTTTGTCTTGTTTCTAGTCCAAATATCCAAACATTAGAATAGTCTTGTTTTAGGAATTAATATGCTAAAATTAAAAGAGTTTTTCCTTTCATTTATTTTGCCGCATTACTTCTCTGTTACATGCTGGTGTTCTGCTTGGCTGCTAGAGTGTTACTGTGATTTGCTGATAGTGTCACTAAGGTGATCTAATTGGAGCTGTAATTGGCTGATACAGTGTCACTAGGGTGTTTTAATTGGTGTTCTGATTGGCTGCTAGAGTGTTACTAAGGTGATCTAATTGGAGTTCTGGTTGGCTGCTAGAGTGTCACTAGGGTGTTTTAATTGGTGTTCTGATTGGCTGCTAGAGTGTTACTAAGGTGATCTAATTGGAGTTCTGGTTGGCTGCTAGAGTGTCACTAGGGTGTTTTAATTGGTGTTCTGATTGGCTGCTAGAGTGTTACTAAGGTGATCTAATTAGTGTTCTGATTGGCTGGTAGAGTGTTACTATAGTGTTTAATTTGCTCCTGATTGGCTGCTACTGCTAGAGTGTTGTTATGGTGTTCTAATTGGAGTTCTGATTGGTTGCTAGAGTGTTGCTGTGGTATTTTAATTGGTGTTCCGATTGGCTGCTGGAGTGTTACTATGGTGTTTATTTTGTGTTCTGATTGGCTGCTAGAGTGTTACTATGGTTTTTAATTTGTGTTCTGATTGGCTGATACAGTGTTACTAAGGTGATCTAATTGGAGTTTGTTGGAGCGTTACTATGGTGTTTATTTTGTGTTCTGATTGGCTGCTAGAGTGTTACTATGGTGTTTAATTTGTGTTCTGATTGGCTGCTAGAGTGTTACTAAGGTGATCTAATTGGAGTTCTGGTTGGCTGATAGAGTGACATTAGGGTGTTTTAATTAGTGTTCTGATTGGCTGGTGGAGTGTTACTATAGTGTTTAATTTGCTCCTGATTGGCTGCTACTGCTAGAGTGTTGTTATGGTGTTCTAATTGGAGTTCTGATTGGTTGCTAGAGTGTTGCTGTGGTATTTTAATTGGTGTTCCGATTGGCTGCTGGAGTGTTACTATGGTGTTTATTTTGTGTTCTGATTGGCTGCTAGAGTGTTACTATGGTTTTTAATTTGTGTTCTGATTGGCTGATACAGTGTTACTAAGGTGATGTAATTGGAGTTTGCTGGAGCGTTAC